>NC_091822.1:133568623-133836123 GCF_038994185.2 Dermacentor albipictus
ATGTGAAACAGTGACGCGATAGCTGACACAATTTCATGCGCAGTAAATTTCTTTGTAGCATCGGTTGGAATTGACTTTCGCAGGTGTGCACGAACAATTTTTTTTTCGAGAAGAAGAGAGATATTTACTCACTAACTAGCAAGAGCCGTCTTCATTAAGGAGTTGGCGGTCCCTGGTGGTGGAGATAGAGCGGAGAGGCAAGACTCTTCATTGCTATTATTTGCTATCCTGCGGTTCGATTTGTCACCACGGGTTCCCTTTAAGTTCTGTCCCGCCGGCACTGCTTTCTGCTTTCTCGATAAACTACTGAGCGTGTGGAGCCAGCTGTTCATTTTCGCGATGCTCAACGCCATTGAACAGTATTCCTTTACTGTACTATATTATTTATTGATGTTGTAGCGTCGGTGAGTATCATTTCATAGAGAAAGAAAGAGAAGGGGGTGCGGGCTGGCTACGAGTTAGAATGTTAGGCTAACAATCTGGTAGCAATCGCAGTGCACTGCGACCTAATTGTTCAAAACTTTATATGCTTCTCGAAAAGCGCTTTGCGAGTCATGGGACCGACATATTTCCCTATACATATGCATACGCATACCACAAACAACCAAACGTTCGAAGTCTACATAAAAAGAAAGCTTAAATGCAAAAAAAACTAAATTGATTGCACAGAGAAGCGTCCATATGTGCACCTCGCTTGAATTCATGGAATCTGAAATGGTGAATTCATCAGAAGAGACGCAGCCCCTCTCTTCCGCTGAGCCACTTGGTGGGAATACTATACCGATTCCTTTGCTTCAATGATCTTCTGTCTTATTTCTTCTTCGGAACGAGCACATAAGAAGCAATATGAAAGACGTAAATTGCATCTGTTCCTGCAGTGCTAATCAAAAACAACGCCATTCACTTGCGCAGTTTTTTTTAACGTGACACGCTATTCGAGCCAATAAAGGATAAGGTTATTATAAATGACATTTTTCTTTGTTTATTTTATCAAACGCACGAGCTGACATTTCTAGCTTCTCGGAGTGCTGCCACAGAAGCGTTGCACAGTATACGAGTTAAAAGATCGCCAATATGAAATCCTGAAACAAGTGCAGTAACGCCCTCTGGTGGCACTAAATTCAAGCTTTTCTTGAACGACACAACCGTTCGTTGGCATTCTCTTCAAGACGCTGCTCTGAGCATAATCGTTGCCCGACAAAACCTGGATGCAAGACTCGATACGCAGGTCCTTTCATGTACTTGGAATCATTTTACAACCCACCCACACCTTTCGGCACGCTTCAGAACGTAGTGAGGGCTGTACGGTCGTGAATTATTTGGTTTCGTTCGCGAACAACCAGATATCGTCTTCAGCACAGAATTCTGATGGATTCCCGATAAATATGGCGAAATCGCATAATTCTTTTACCACGACCGGGTGACTCCTTTGAAATAAAGCGCTAAAGAAAAAAGTTCACAGTCACTTTAGCACACGCTAAAGAGGATGAACGCGAAAGCCTGCGCGTTCACGCGACATTCATTAAATTACTTGACATTCTCATTTACATCCGTTGTTACTTCCTATTACACGTTCTTTTTCCACAATAGGTCACGGGCTCAAGCGCCTTAATGAAATCTACCTTATTTAAATGAGCCCTAAATAAGTTCGCCCGAAAAAACGCCAAAGGTCATGGGTTCAACTCCCGCAGCTGGTCGTGGATTCGAGTGCCTTATTTATTTTATCCTAATTAACTGCGCCCTAATCAACACCAAATATCGTTAGTTCGACTCGCACCAAAGCTCGAGGGTTAGAGTGTCTTAATCAATTATATCTTTACCACATGTGCCAGTATTAACTTCGCCTTCATTGATATCTAAGTTCATGGGTTGGACCATCAAAGGTAGCACCATCAATTTTGGTCCCACCAAAGGTCATGGTTTCGAGTGGTTTAATTAACACGAAAAGTCATGGGTTCTACTCCCAACAATGGTCGTTGGGTCTTCCATAAATGGTAGCATTATCAATTTTGGTGCCATTGAATTTTGGTGCCATATCATTGGATGGTCAGTCTTTGGATAAGGCCGGACAACGGATTTCTTGACCCGGGAGCCACTTAAGGAGGGAAATATTATTGCGTTTTTTTTATCAAACTAACTGACTTACCGGTTTAAACCACGTGAACAGGTTACTCATTCGCTGTCACCATTTGAAATACTTACGCTCCCTTTAAATTCGTGGGTTTTATGTACCAAAACCGCAGTTTGATTATGAGGCACGCTGCAGTGGATCTTTAACGTGCCCCCAATTCACGGGACATGGGCATTCTTGCATTTCGCCCCAGTCGAAATGAGGCCGCTGCACCAGCGATTTGAACCCGCGACCTTGTGCGTAGCATCGTAACATCGTAGCCGCTAGGCCACCTTTCAGAAAGCAGACCATCGTGCCAAGTGCACACACTACCGCAAGCTGCAACTCCCCACTATAGGCACTGTGTTCATGCCTCGTGGATACTGAGCTTCTTGGCAAGTAACATGCCCTGTAAAATGTTTTCTTATTCCTGTGGCTCCCGGGTTCTGTTACCGGCCGCCGCCGGCAGGTATTGCCATGAGAACGAAAGCCCAGCCGATGATGCACCATCCTTTTAATGCGAATCAAAAAATCCGAAGTGGTCGAAATTAATCCGATGCTATCTCACTCACTACAGTGTATCCCATCGCCCATGAGTTGCTTTAGGACATTAAAACCCCGTAAAGGTACTATTGCCCCATAATTATGTCCGGTGTGCGAAGTTAAATGGGAATGTCTTTAGTGAAATGATTCCGCTGATTTATTATTTATTTTTTCGTTTACTTAATAGACAGCAAAGGACATGTCCAAGTGTAAAGAGAAATGTAAAATAACACAACTCCTTTTATACCGACATTATGCAATTTCCATAAAGAAAGCAGGTGGTTCTGAACCGTTATTATCCTGCCCCCATCCTTTCCCTTCCTCCTCCGTTTTATTGTTCTTTTTTGTTGCTTTTGTATTTCTTCATTTTTTTCTGTTCCTGTTCTTTCTGTTCCTTCTTTTTTTACCAAAGCCTCACAGTATATCTGATTGGACTGACGATATTTGCAGCAGTCTGCAGACTTTTCTAGTCTGCAGCGCCAACGGGAGAGATGCGAAAATTGTGGAAAAGACGTGACCCTTTCGTTTACGTCTCAAAAAGCTCTTGTAAGCTGAGGCATACTTCCAGTAGCATTATATACGTCAGAGGAGTTCAGATAAATGGTATAACCTTTTCGCAAAGCAGCGCAGCCCCCGACCACTTCGTTAAAACAAGAAGAAACAAACGAAAACTACACATGAAGTTTCTCTGTTCGAATTCGTCAAACGCGATTTTAACGGCCTCAGCAAAAGAGGGGCAGGCAAATCGTGAAAGAACACACACATGCGTGGCTGCTATGTCTTTTTCGCACATGTATATATGTTACGCGAAGCACACTATTGTCAGCGAAAGAAATAAGCTCTTTTGAAAAACATATAGCAAGAGACGAGATGAAAAAAAAATATTTTAACTTGTTTTTATGATTTCTCCTATCGTCTACCCCAGATATGCTGCCACGTCATCCTTTAGCTGCTGGTGGTTCGTGAAGTGTGAAACTTTGCCCTCTGCTCGGCGCCTTGACGCGCTATTGGGGGCTTTCTTATGGACGCTTCATTGTAGGGCTCTGAATTGCTTTTTTCCGGTGCTGTTGACAGTTTGCTTTGCACTACCACGCTGGTAAGGCTCCGATGGCGACGGCCTAGAAGTCGCAGCGGTCGAGCCGGTAGGTGGTGCAGTGGTTGGGCCTTTACTGCCCGCACTTGTAGTCCAGGGTGGGCGCCTGCCGAAGCGGTCTTGGTGGCAATGCGAACCCCAGCAGAATCCCATGGGGCGGTTTGGACGGCCCTACAAAGAGAGAGAGAAAGAGCCGACGGAAATGCGAAATAAATTTGGCACGTGCGTGTAGGATAACAGAAGTGATTTATGCTGGCCACCGCAGATAGTTAGGCCAGTTGGCCGAGCGTCCTTAACACGTACACTACATTCCATTACCACTCCATTAACACACTCCAGAGAGCGACCAACAACACACTACAGCTCATTCGCCGGGTGGCCAATCGGCACAGCGGCATGGGCGAGGGCGAGCTCCTTCGACTTGTGCAGGCATACATAACCAGCAAGACCATGTACTCGACCCCATATGTCAAACACGCAGCCACGGACTTAGTAAAATTAAACACAATGATCAAACGAAGCACAAAGGCAGCCCTGAGCTTTCCGGACCACGAGGCCACCACAAGGCTTGAGGCCTTAGGCATGCACAACACGATCGAGGAGCTCTTAGACGCTCACCACATTGCCCCAATCCGTCGTTTCTCACTAACCCGGTTTGGCCACGCAGTCCTCCGGAAGCTCAGTCTTGTGGACATCCCAGGGGACAGGGTACATGACGATTATGCGAACGGTCAGGGGGCATACCTATGCCCCTCCTCTACCCCGCAACATGGACCCCGAGTTCCATCAGGGCCGTCGGCAGGCCCGTAGTGAAGCCATTTATCGACGCTACGGCCCACAGGATGGAATGCTATACACAGACGCTGCGAGACACCCTCGCGGCGACCTCATGACCGCGGTGGTAGCGGATCACAACGGAGGATTGATAGAACACACAACAATCACGGCTGGCCGAGTGGTGGCAGCGGAGGAAACCTCGATCGCCATGACCATGCATGCGGAAGTGAATACCGTCGTCAGCGATAGCAAGCAGGCCATCGGCAATTTCGTCCGCGGTAGAATTTCCAAACAGGCGTACCATGTCCTCACGTGGCGCCCCCTAAGTGGCTTGAAAACCCTCGTCTGGAGCCCCGCTCACGCGGCTGTGCCCGGCAACGCGTCGGCTCACAGTTTGACTCGAGATCTCGCGCACCGAGCCTCGTCCGCCAATGCGCACTGTGTGAATGAGGAGGATAGACACGAGGTACCTTGCGAGACTTATCATGAAATAGCCCATACGTATCGCTTAAGGCGTCGTGCGCTCCCACCAGCGGCCAAGCAACTCGATAAAACGCAAGCGGTCGCGTTTAGGCGACTCCAGACAAACACATACCCGCACCCAAAGTACATTACCAAAATCACAGGGGGCAAGGAAAGCGACCAGTGTAGGCTCTGTTCACAAACAGGAACATTCACACACATAATGTTGGAATGCACCTCGCTCCCGTTTTCTCATCCCCCCGTCAGCAGCGAGACTGACCGGACAGCCTGGCTCAGTTCCGGGGACGTCGACCGATAGCTTGAACTGGTGGACTGGGCGGAGAAGGCCAAGCAGGCCCAGGGCCTTACTTGAGCCCGATCACTCAGCCACGTCCCCCTATACCCTTCCTCCTTTCAGTAAAATTTGCCACCACCACCAATACGTAAATGCGTTCTACAGACCCCGAAAATGGAAAGGACGTGGACACAAATGCGATATGTGTGGTTCCTCCTTTCTCGTGTCCACGTCCGTCACGTGCGTTCACATGTTCGCGATTTGCGTGTCATGGCGCTTGTGTTTCTCGCTGACGTTGACTGTATTCTTGTTGTGTTTTTTTTCTTGGTTTTTCTTCCTCGCTCTCTCTCTCTTTCTTTTCTTTTCTTTTCTTTTCTTTTTTTTTTTTTTTTTGCAGGAGGCCCGGCGAAGATGAGAGATGAAGTGATGCTCCGGCAAAAGTGGAAAATCGGGGCTCTCATTTCACAAGCAGAAATGTACGTAAGGTTAAAACGATGAGAGGCACACCCACTTTAACTTGTGAATATTAAACACGCAAGCGGCTCTATAAAAACGTAAACACGTAAGCAGCACTTTAAAGACGCTCTCGTGTACAGAAGCTACGACTGAGCCTTTGCGCGAAGTGTTTCTTGGCCTTGCCTTCTTCTCATTTCCTTTCTTTTTTGACGCATTGAACTCCTCTAAACGTTATCAACAAGCCGGATCCGGTGTCTTTTGGTGTGTTTCATCTTGTCATTACCATTGCATCGTGTATTCCATCATTTCATCTCCGTAGTGGCTGCTGCACATTAGAGCGCTGGTCAATGATCCCTCAGATGACACCGGACTTTTGCGCTCTTAGCGTTTGTGTCCCATGGTGGACCAAGCGTCCAGACTATCAAATGGAGGCAGTGACAGCCTGAGAGCGGCACTTGTGGCGCTTACGCCCTGATCACGTTAAGTTCTCCCATGGGAAAAGTATGGCGCACATGTGACCTTGCGCCTCCGACAGAGATGGCCTGTAGGTTGTAACGGCTCTGAACACGTCGTTGTGCAGAACATGGGGTGGGTAACTTAGCAACGTGAGAGGAAAGCGATGAAGAAATACGAGTGCAGTGGATATCGACCATTTCTTTGTCTCTAGTTCTTTTTTAAAACGAAGTATGTTCTTATGAAAGAAAATTAAACTTAGCGAAAACGAAAGTACGCAGAGCCTGAGTGGCACATCTCGAGGGCAAAATCTTAGATAGTTCGTAAGATATTGCCGTCATGTGTCTTACAGGAGAAAAGCTCGAGAGAAAGACACTGGCGCGGGAAAGAAGAAAGAGGAATGGTCCGTGAACGATTCCGTACCGACTATCTCTGAAAGCTGACTTCATGTTTCGCAAGAATGTTCATGGGCGAAGCTACCGTTTGTCAAGCGGGCGCAGCGAAATTTTGTCTAGCAGGCTGTGATATGATGAGGCAACGCCGAGATTAGGCAGTGCTGCGTTCAGTGAGCTTAATCTTTGATGAGCGCTAACGGCAGGTGTCAAGCCCAAGTACAGTGATTAATAAGCGTTGAAAAGCGTCAAAGGTGCCACCACTACAAAAAACACAAGCGTACTGGTTTGGACGAGTTGGTTACAATTCATGGTCAATGCTCTTTACACACCACTTGAAGCGAGGAGTGAGAATGACAGGCACGGTCACCGTTTAAAGTGGTGCGCGAAGAACACTGATCATGAATAAACACATTACCATTATGAGAACAAATGACGTAAACTTAAGATAGGCTTGGCTTTGCACCAGTTAAACGACGGAATTGATTTCCATGCGAGTCCTGCCATGCTTGCGAGCTTAAGTAGGTATTCAGTCGCTGATAGTAAAATGAAGCATAATTACGTTGCATTTCTGAAAAAAAAAATATCTGCCAATCCGCTCCTGCGAAGGTAGTTGGTCAGCGAAGCTGTAGGTATGTTGTGCCTGATGTAGGGCAACTTCTCAAACACTAAACCCGTGATGTGCTCTTATTAGGCGCATTGCTCTTCAATGTAATGTCTGACGCAAACACACGTTTCAGTGCAGTTTACAAAAACTTTATTTTATTTATTACTTGGAAATTAATGCTCTAACTGCTTTGTGGTCTCTATGATACAGACAGATGTTCCGTTTTATTTGTGAAATGTCTTGTGTCGAAGTTCAATCGATGCAAGACCCCTGTACGGTAGTTGTTTGAATCGGATCGTTGAAGTAACCGAGGACAAAATTTACCACGAAGTAGGTGAACTGCTGCTTTTCTTTCGCTTTTGAGTTGTCTACGTTAAAGTTGGCGACAACGACCACTGGCGAGGGATTGGCGGTAACGTACGTTGATAAACGCGGAAGTGCGCGCTCCTCGTAATAAATCATGTGGTTTGACGCTGTTCTTATTTTATGCGTTTCGTATTGAAACAAAAGCTGTGCTCTATGTTCAATTCACGCCACTGCCTTACGGGGCTATGAGCCATTGCTCCCTGCCTTGCACTGCCGCCGGATCGGCCCACTGGGTCCTCTATTGATGTGATGCACGCGAAAAAATTCCGGGATCCTGGCCAAAGACAGCCGCGCTGTAAAAGGAAAAAAAAGAAAAAGAATAAATTTGGCCAACTTTATTATATTATCCTGCAGTTTGTCATACTGCTGCATCCTTTTTCGCGCCGCTTTGTCTGCGCTTTTCCCAAAGGCGTGGCGCCCTCTATCACTCGGCGTCTGATGAAAAGCAAACGGTAGCGCTCCGCAAAACGTGACCTCCGAGATTGCCCAGGCATTTCAGGACACTCGTCGTAGACAAATTGAATTGCGGAAACAGCACAATACTACTGCAGCTGCGATTTTCTCCATTAATTATTTCATGGCTCAAAGAAAACATTAGAGGTTACCGGAATGTTAACCAAACGATATCCGATTGATTGATTGATTGATTGATTGATTGATTGATTGATTGATTGATTGATTGATTGATTGATTGATTGAAGTGAGTGAGTGAGTGAGTGAGTGAGTGAGTGAGTGAGTGAGTGAGTGAGTGAGTGAGTGAGTGAGTGAGTGAGTGAGTGAGTGAGTGAGTGAGTGAGTGAGTGAGTGAAAACCTTTAGTCTCCCCTCAGATGATCCGTAAAATAGGGTAACAAAAAGAGCCCTTTCGTTCAACGAGATTACAAAAATTACGAGGCCTGCTCGCCACAGGCTTGCCGGGGATTACGGAAGTGGGGCCGCGTGAGAAGGCCCCGCATGGCATTAGTTGACAGTGCAGTTGTCTCTTAAGTTTCCTGTCTCCTCACACTGTTACATTAGATCCTCTATCAGGTGACATCTAGAAACTCGTGTAGCGCCTACGATGTCCGCCAAGTTGTGCATAGGGCCAAGGAGAACATTCTCTTACTTTTTGCGCTTGTACGTCTGTAAGCGATGAGTAGAGTACTGTAGTAAGAGCGGGGCCACCGGTGGTATTTCTCTATGTATGTCGTGCAACGGACGACGAATGGTTGTGCTGAGCTCAAACTCGGCAGAGGCCGGGCGAGAGTGTTCTGAGGGGTCACTGAGGATCCCCTTTTGCGTAGCAAAGCAGAGACTTGTCACACGGCGCTTTTTTGATCAAGGAGAGTAAACCGGGCTGAGTAAGACCGCCGGATTAAAGAAATTGTTCTACATTGCATAGCCAAACCCTTTCATGGGAGAGATGAAAAAATAAAGAAAGAAGAAGACGGTAGTGCGTGCAGCTTTTGAAAAATTCCGTAATTGTTCTTTTCATCGATTGCCGGCACGTGGTAGAGTATTTACTTACGGCGCACGGGGTACCGTAGGATTCCAACTTTCGGTGCACTCTGTTCCTGTCTTCGTCATAGCAATGGTACCAGCATAACTTTGCTGGTTTCTGCTCGGTAGGCTGGAAAAGAACAAAGTAAGCCCACCAGGCGGAAATAAAGAAATGGCAAGTAACTGCAGGGCTAGAATGGATATATCCGCGAAGGAGCTAACTATTACATGGAAACTAAGGCTGGCGAAATAAGATTATGGAGCATGACATCATTTTAACATAAAAAAATAAACCTTTATGCTCTAAATAAAGTCAGGACTCATCCTACAGACTCGAAGTACGCAATTTCTAAGACCTTCAATATTTAACGTGTGCGTAAGAGATCTCAACATCATTTTGTAGCGCCACGGTTCAATTTATCTAAAAGTACAAATATATTTGCGAGTGAACTATCTAACCGGCGTCTAACGGCCCCCATAGACGGTTGGTAATGATGCTTCCTCAGGATTGAAAGAATTCACAGATATAAATCAGCTGCAATATCTTAAAGACCAATTCCAACACTAATACATTAGAAATACAAATGAGGCATTGAAAGCTCGAAAAGAGATCTCGCGGACTCTTACGAAACCGCATTGCATCATTCTGAGATGCGAGGCATAAAATCCTTTGAGTGAAAGCCGCTTCACGTTGCAAATAACCACACCCGTCGTCGAAGCTGCACTTCCATTCTCATTGCGAATCACTCTTCTCGACTGTAGAGTTTGCAGTGTTAGTAGCCGTCACACATTTGCGAATATTTCTTGCTCGGCGTTCCCAGCACTGATAGCTCGCCAATTTCAAAGTCGTAATTACACGGCTGCGCGCTCTCGGCAGAGACGCCATATTTAATGGAGCACTCAAAACTGAAGCTTGACTTCATTCGGCAAAACGCGGGGGGCCAGCCGGCCCTCCCAGATCTATACGTGACGCCACCATTCCTGTACCGGTAGTATTAGGGGAGACGCGAAATTCCGCAGCTACGCTTCCCCGCACTCGCATATAATGGCGGGCGTCACGCTAGTAGCGAAAACGAATCCGGAGCGCCCCGAGCCGGCGTCAGTGTCCTTGCCGCAATCTCTTCCTCAATATATGCAGGGTGGCCCAGCTAACTTTAGCCAGAGTTTAAAAATATGCGAATGCCACGAAGCTGGACAACCACGATAATGCTGTTTGACGTCGCTGGGAGATGCTTAAATTATTATATATATTTTTGATTCCACCTAAGTAGATAATTAGTCTTATATTAATCATTCTACTTATCGAATATTATAACGAGATGAAAAGTGTCAGTGAGAAAATTGTGCAGCAGCATGAAGAGCTCCCGATACAGCTTCCTCTTACGCAATACGTGCTACATAAAATTGTTTTTTCTGAGCAGGAAAGCAGCCCGCCAAACACACAAAGTGACTCGGGCGGCCAGTCGCGTGCCAATATTTCGTGGAATTGCGGGCTTCTTTGCGGACCACTAAGAAACTTGGACGCAAGGCTGAACACCCTCTTTCCGGTAGACAGTATGCTCGCGAGAACATGTAAATGAGCCCGTTTCCCCCTGCCGCGCCAGGCTTCAGTCCGTAAAATAAACTCATAGCGCTGACTAGAAAAACTCTGTTCGGTCTCCTATACTGTGTATCATCACCATATGCATGGCATGGTTGCACAATTTAAGATCGATGGCTACATCACGTGGCTATACTGTTGTGCGTCGGATCTTACATGCACCACCTTGCGCAGCATCACGATGAGACAACCGTAGTCGAATAAACGCGCACTCTTCAATTTGAAATAATTTTCAACGGGATTTCTTTGCGTTGCAAGGACTAACAAGATTTCTATGTAATTTCTGTAGATTTATATAGCCCCGACGCGGTTTGGAACATGTTATCATGCAGCGACGTCCAACAGGCGCAAGCTTGTATTGCCTCATTGTTGATTACATTATGCAATCATATTATGATTATGTAAGCATAATTCGAAGTGCGTTTCTTTTTTTAGTGCGGGGAAAACTGCAATTTCACGCTACTCCACTGCCGATTAAAGAAATAAACGTTTATTGCATGGTTTCTAAGAAGCGCATAGAGCCCGGCTTTAAGCACGTAGGCATTTAGAAGTCTCTAATGCATTGCACGTCCAGAGGATATCAAAGCAAGTGAAGAGAAATGTGTTCTAATTTGTTGAGTACGTACGTTGGGGCCGAGCCTTTTGCAATTATTCCACGACTTTCTGCGATAGCCACCTGTAAATCAGAAGCGAAGGAAATCTCAAGTTATTTCAATAAAGTACAGTACACGCGCCCGTTCACCTCCGGTGAGCAGATAAATGCTGTGTCATCTGAAATTCTTGCACGACGGTGCTCATGAATCATTCCATGTGGGCGTATGCGCAATGAAGAAGCAAAGAACGATCAAAGGCTAGCATTGTGCTGCCATCTAGTCCTATATGTGTCAAACATATGTGATTTAGGCGCGAACCGCAGTCGGCGTTCAAATGTAAGCAAGATAGCAAGGCGGGCAAGTTGAGTCATCGTTCTTTTGGTAACAGCAACACGGGCGCTGCGTTGCTGTGTTTCTTCCTTTTGTTCGTGTCTCTTTGCGCTGGTACGAAAAGAACGATGATCTCGAATGTAGCTCTAACACCGAGTCTGCTCCTAACAAAGCTATTCGCTTTTCGCAGGCACTAAATTTTCATGAATGTTTTCAGCAGCCGCACTTTCCTAAAGTAAGCTTGCGCATCTTTACTTCAATGCACGAGGCGCAGTATCACCGCTTAAGAGTTGAGACAATGCCCACCCCTATTCAGTTTAAAATAATGTCACATCCGCAGACAATCCTACGTCTGAAAGGTGTCACGCGTAAGGCAGTGAACTCCTCAGAGAATGGTGCGCCGAAATGGCAAACAATTTTACCAGCCTATACCAAAACCGTTCGAATCACGAATTGGGTGTCACACGTAGGATGATCCTTGGAGTCGATGGAGCGTAGTACGTTGTGACGAATATTCCCTTGGTAGCTTCGGAACTGCCCATATTGACGATATTGGTGTTGTTGAGGAAGAGGAAGGTAGTGTATATCGGGGCAGGGTATCTGAATGCATAGTTAAGAAACTGTTGCTACCACTTTCCCATGTTTAACGCACACACAGTCTATAGGCGCAGTATACCCAACTGCGATAATAGAAAAGAAGATAGCTAACAAGAAGAAGCGTCGTGTGTATACTCGCGCTAATAGTAAGAGGTTCACGCTCACTCGGCATTCACGAATGTTATACCTTTATAGCAATGCTGAACACTGACGCGAACTGCTAACACAAGATGCGAATAGATTTCCCTAGAACCTGCAAATAAAAGTAAATATATCGGCCGCAGAAAACAAAGTTCCGTAGGGCTAGCAAAGCAACGTTTCTGTTTTTTTACTGAACTGAGTAATTGGTTACAGAGAAGTCAAGAAGTTTATGAAAGTTGCTTAACTTATTGGTAATGTGTGCTTTCTAAGTATTATATTGCTGACAGTTCATGAGAAAGTGCTCAATGGAAGCTTCTATAGGATGTTTCGCTAGGCTTGTCGGGTCACAAAGAGCAGAAAGAACACCTAACTGTATATTGACATTACAGTGAATGAAAACGGAAACTGAAACAAAAAGGCGGTAACGTTAGTCAGAAGTTCGAGGCAAACAGAAAGTGGCCGCCCAAGTTTAAACGCTGTGATTTCTAAATTCTGTTGCGAACATACTGAGGAACTGTATACTTGAAAATATACCGACAAAAATTGACCTACGATTACGATACTCGCTAGCACGAAATATGAGCGCAGCTCCATACGTGGTTTCATTGCGCGTGTCAATACATTACATTATGATTGTGTAGGTACACATTTTATGTTCAGTGGAGAACGCTGTGTGTAGCGTACTTTGTTTCCATTCAGACGACGCGCACTCTATCGTAGTTATCGTCGCCCACACCCCGTCTTGCAGAGTGCTACGTTTTCCTTCTCACGGTTTCGTTCCACCAACGATGAGAGCGGCCCTTCGCCACGGGCAAATCGTACCACCAGCGTCAGCGGCAACAACACCCAAGGGAGCATCACATGGAGCCTTACTCGTACCCGCTCGCCATCGCACCTTGCAGCAGCAGTGGTACACGCCACACACGCTGTACCGCAGACTGACCTCAACAGCTGACCCCACCTCACTCCACGCTGCCCCTCTCCCTCTCAGCAGCGAAGATGAGATCACCCACGTGGTGGTGGATGCTGTTCATGGAGGAAGGAAACATATAGCAGGGAGCATTACGTCACGCAGCCACCCTTGCCACGCAAAATCTCGGTGAAGCCACAGTGGTGGCCCAACATGTGACCTCTTGCATCGACATCACGGAGCAAGAATCGAGGTTTGCTGAGACATTTGGTTTCCAGTAGCTATGCCAGTAGTTTTTATTCGGTGCGCGCTTGTTTAGCTGCCCTGCCATGGCTCTGCCTGCAGAACGGGAACACTAAAACCAGCCGCGCACTTTGACGTGCGATCACGTGTAAGGCCACCGCTGCCTCGGCAGATTTCCGCTTCAGTCGCATCGCGGTACGCTCCCTCCTCTTGTTTCTTCCTCCACGATGCCGTTGGATGCCGCGGCCACCGACAACACAGGACGTGCGCAGGCTGTTTCCCCTGCGCTCCTCCTCCACATTCCGCCTCATGCTTTCGCTGTAGAACCCTGCTCCACTTTCCTCCTTCGCGCTCTCTTCTTTCATCTACCATTGCGCTCAGCGTTCGCTTTCATCTTTCGCGTGTACTCGTTCGCTCGTTCACGAGGTATAACGCCGCCGAGACACGCCAACGCCCAACGCAGAAACAGGCACTTGAGAGCTACGCTCCAAAAAGAGCACCAAATCAATTTAGGCAGTTGTAAGGGAAGTTGTGAGACGCTTGTGGTAGGCGTGAGCTGGCTACATTGCGACTAGATTGTCCGGAAAAATCCAACATACGCAGCCAATTGTTGCTATGTGAACGCTTCAGGAGATATTAAAATGCGCTGAGAGACCTCGGTACTTTGTCGCATCAACACTCGAGTGAGTTGTGCTCGAGAATAATGCCTTGTACCTTCTTCATTACGTACAGCTTCATTTATGTTTGTCTCAGATACATTTGCGCACCTTTATTCGCTTTTTATAAATAAATTGTCGCGAACGAGTTTCGTTCAATCATTCGGCGCAGTTAGAAAAAGAAATTTAACGAGCAATATTTTTCCTGATAAATGTATTCAACTTTCGCTTACCGACAAGGCCTGTTGAAAGTACGATGAGGGTAAACATAAACCTTTTCATTTTGATAAGACGGCATGGCTAACTGAAGCCGAAATATATACTGGCTTTTTGTTTACAGCTACCGGGGCAGCTGTGCGAGTGTCACTCATCGCAAACGTATTGTTTAACGCCGTGCAAGTCTTGCCGCCTTTTATAAAAGAAATAGCGGAGTTCCCCCTTTATAAGGCTACGGGTACTGCCCTACCGCAGAGCCATGCTGTATGTTGTAAACAAAACTGCTGAAAAATGGAATGACGTACGTAGTGGGCACAGTACACAATCTTATGGCAAATCAGTAGTTTCTTACGACGGGCAAGACACCTGCGACGTCTAGGGAGAGTATACCCCCAAATATTCCGCCCGAGTTTCGCTTGCTACTAGCTCTGCCCTTCGGCTATATTTAATCACTGTGTGTGCTGTCATCTATATAAATTTTGAAATTTCTCGCACAAACATTTTGCATTTTGTCAAAAGGAAAAATAACGCATGTCAAAGGGAAAATACCGTATTTATTCCATTCCGCTGCAACGAAATTCCTTGTGGCCGACTAACTAATGCCATATTACAAGCAATCTCTAGAAGAAATGCAAATTACAAAAAAAAAGCTGTCATCTATATAAGTTCTGAAATTTCTCGCACAACCATTTTGCATTTTGTCAAAACGAATAATAACGCATGCCAAAGGGAAAATACCGTATTTCTTCCATTCCGTTGCGAGGAAAATCCTTGTGGCCGACTAACTAATGCCATATTACAAGCAATCTCTAGAACAAATGGAAAATACAAAAAAAGGCTTTACTGCAAATTTCACTAGGCAACTGTAGCCGGGGCTTAGTAGGGAAAACAGAACTGTGACCATCCTTCGATTTTCCTGATGAAGTAACGTGTAGTGCATTAAACGCGATGCTATTCTCAAAAAAAGAAAAGAGAGCGCTGTCATGATAACTCGACGGAAGAAGAAATTGAGTATTTGTGCACCTGACGACGTCATGTATTCGCCCCTCGTCAGAATGCAGAATGCATGCGTCATTTCTAGTCATTTCAGCGGTTGTCGCGTTCGCTCCTCGACCCCACATATAGACATTTCGCTGGAGCCACTGCCATTTTAATTACTTTACTCTCTCTATACCATGCTGTTGCGTATCGAGTGTCTTATCGGCCGCGTACTCAGTCAGTAGAACGCTACGAGGTAAATAAACGGAATTACATAAAAAAAATCTTCTTGTAATAAATGCCTCTTTCGTATTCAGAAATACACTTAACAAAGAAAGAACACCACTTATTATACTATAAACGTGCGCGATAGGCCACTTTTCTTGCCTTCCGCTCCCACGTTTTAGAGAGCTCACAATCTTCTGGCATTCTCACCATCCTGCTTATTCCGACTTCTGCTGAATTCACCAATTCATAATCAACGCTTCACTCTTCCTCTCGGTCATCCGCGCTCTTTCCTCGCATCTGACGCCAGCCAACGTAGCTCAGTTACAATGTCGCGCTGCTAATCAGGGGATCGCGGGCTTCATTTTCAGCGACGAAGTTCGCATTTTGATGGAGCGTAATTCAAGAACTTCCTGAGCGACATAAAATAGCATCCGCTGATCGAAAGTATGCGGCGCCCTCTACTACGGTGTCTCTCATAGTTTTAATTTTGCCTTGGCACGTTAAACGCGACCTTCTTTTGACGTGCGCCACGCGTTTTGTACGAAGTAGCAAATCCTCCGTGTCTAAGCGTAAATTGACGATGATGGCCTAGTCAGTCGAGCGTCAGTCCTGGAATCATAGGTAGAGTGTTCGATTGCCAATTTAACAGTGAGGATATAAATGGACTTTTCCGAGAGTATTCGACATTTGCGTAACTCTACAAAATGGTAGAGGTCAGTCAGACGTTGCGAGAATAACGAAAATGTGCCAAATCTTGAATGACACATGATTAACGCTGCCGATCCGCATTTTGAGGCCTGAAATAAAAGTGACTTGTTTGCAGGAAAGCCTAGCCGCCAGACGCGTTGTTTGATTTAGGAAAGCAAGGGTTCATTCCAGCATGTCTGTGCAGCGAGCTCAGCCATACACAAGACATCCTATGTGGATAGCAGCTGAGTGGCGCGAATATATTTATCCAGATCATCATCTTAGACCGAGAAAGAGGAACGGAATCTTGTAAGTACCTATCCAATCATTGCTGCATGCACCAGTCTGTTTGACGAAGGCAAGCAACTATACACAAGGTGTCCCAACTATCATGTACCAAGATTTCAAAATATGCAAATGCCACGTAGCCCGACAGAACCACGGCCGGTCTCTAGGGGAGCGCGCACCCCTCGAGACCGGCCGTGACAGAACGAAGGTAATGTTGTTTGCCGTCGCTTGGGGACACTCAGATTATTTTTTTATTCCGCCTAATTGCATAATGAGTCTTCATTAACTAATCAACTTCTCAACTATTATAGTTAGATGAAAAGGGTCAAGGATAAAATTGTAGAGCAACACGACAAATTCCGATATAACTCTCTGTTTATCAATACGTGCTACATAAAAGTGTTTTTCCGAGTGTGAAAGCAGGCGGCGAATGCACGCAAAGTGCCTCGAGCGGCCAGTCTCTCGGCAGTACGTTTGTCGGCCCCAGCGGGAGTGCTCGCGTTTGAGAAAGCTCAATCAGCCGTAGTAGGTATAATCCATCAAACTCAAACCGGTGCTAATCTGGAGTGTTACGGTCCACTGTGTGCGGCGATGAATGGAACGGATGCCAAGCACCTGAGACTCCATGCGCCTAATCGTCATGCTCGCAACATGAAAAGACTTGTCCATCGGGCGTGTGCGATGGGATTATATGCACCAGTGCAAACCCTACTCTCCCTTGTCGTACGTTGAACCCTCCTGCCTCAGTGAGTAGTTTTCTTCAAATCACTCAGTGCGGACAGACCAGTGTGCCGACCCGATGTGACCAACGCTACCCATCTCTGCGCCAGGGGGGAGTGATTTCTCTCAGAATTTCTCTGTGTAGGCTGACCAATGTGTTGACACGACGTGACCTACGTTCGACCCCTTTACCCCAGGGAGTGGTCTTTCTCGGTATTCTTCTGCGTGGGTTTGCCAGTCTGCTAACAAAGCCCTCTACCAGGCAAAAAGAGATAGTGAGGCATCCTGGGTGGTGCATAGTGTATTTATTAGAAGGCCAGCGAGATGCCAGAGACAGAGCTCATTTTCTCTTGCATGTAGGAGCACGCACGCCGAAAGTTTCAGCAGTTTCTGTCTTGGAGCGCACCGCTTACCCGTGACGATGAATTAAACTTCTGTTATTTATCTCTAGATCATCTCTTCGCTGCCGGACCTTCTCCGATGGTCAATCTGGTTCGAATTCCAAGCAGGCGCTGTTGAAGGTTGCCCAAACCCTCTCCCGTAACCATTGGTGCCAGGCGTAACAAGTGTCATATGGCCTAAAAGTGTGCAGTTGCATAACTTTCACGCTTGCTCCGCTATGGCGCCCCTGCGTTCGACACGTATAGAGTCCAGAAATTATGTGGAGGGACTCGGGCGATAGCTAAAGCGATAGACAGATAGACAGAGCGATATCCAAACCTTTTGGGCATTGCTTAACGTGTCCATCTCCACAGGGAGCACAAGCACAGGAAATTGAGGCGAGCGCTAGATACCCAACGATCTACGAGTGCGGTGAGCTCGTGCGGTGCAGGACAGTCCCAGGTCCCAACAGTAGGGGGTCATTTCGTTACCCTGTAGCATGCAAACACCCTCCGCGAAACAACGAGGTCCTCTACGAATAGGGAGTGAGCCGGATTGCGAAATTAGACCCTAAGACCTCCACTAGCTGTAACATAAGTTGAGCATATACGCTTTACAAAGCGAGAATAAATGCATTTTGTCTATTTGGTTACACCCATTTCGCTGCCCTAGTACCCATACACTGCAGCTGTAGCATTCACAAGACCTTTCATGTAAACCACTGTGACTACGGCCACTGATTTAGCGTACTCAATTTTCTTTCATGTAACGCTATCAGTCCACTGGGAATAGGGAGTTGGCCAGATGGATTGGATTTAACGGAAAAATAAACGGACCGAGGGAGGGATGAAGGGACGGATGGACGGAAAGATGAACAGAAGGACTGACGAGTCATGAATGCATGGATGAATGTGTGAATGTTTTATGGATGGATTATGGATGGTATCAACGTTACCTTCGGACCAAGGCATTTTGATATGGTAGCAAGCTCGGCCTTATTACTCTTCAGCTGCTATCTACACTACTACTTAGTCTGCGGTAATATGACTAAACTCTTTGTATATAAAGGTTACACCATAAAGTGCAACCTTTATTCATGAGCGCCTTCTCAATCTCGACGCTACCATTGTTCCATCTCCCCCTTCTGTAGTTTTCGTCCCAAATGACTTTCTGGGGCGCTATAACGTAAAGCTATTCCATACTTTTCTATTACAATTCTGCGATCAGCCCTGCGCAATTGGTCAAAAACTTTTTTGGGCCACCCCTACTTCACCTGTCAGTTACGCGACCTCACGCGAACCACGATAGATCCCCATCTGATATGACGTGCAAACTCTGATTATATATGATTGGACTGAACAAAAGAAAAATAGCTATTTCTGCTTCGGCACCTTTTCTCCATTACCCCTCAGCTATTGGTCAAAAGTTTTCGGGCTGCACCCACTTGACCTGCCTGTCACAGGACGTCACAAAACGCGAAAACTCACAGCGTCAAAGTGACGCGTACGCTTTAAAGATGCATTAATATGCCAAACAAAACTGAATTTTTCTCTGAATAGCCGCAGGCTGCTCCGTTTCGGAAGAAATAAAAAATCGCTGCCGCCGATCACTCAGGCACTGGCTACCCGCATCTGCCGGAGAGCATGGGTTTATTTGCCTACAATAAATCTTTTTGTGTGGCCGAGTAACGTTTTCGAGCACTTTCGGCACGTTTACGACGTCGCTCAGCCAACTTTTCTTTGCTGAGGATCCTGTCTTAGCGGCATTCTTAACTTTCCGTTGCATGCCGCCGCGATTTTCTGATCAGCCACTGCAAGCTAAGTAAGGGAAAACGGACTAATCGCAGACGCCGGCACCACCCTCTTCATCCGGTTATCTAATTTCAGTGCACCAGGTCGGCCCCATTGAATCCTTCTCCGCTTCACCGTGCTCCACGCCTCTTATCAGCCAATTAGGTAAGACAAGCCGCTCAGTGTAGGCAGTGCTATTCGTTTTTAATGCAAACAAAAGTAACCTAGTATAAACGAGGAGAGCGTTTGATTGGTCTGTTTAACAACCGTGCAGGTCACCGCTCGATGCTTGCGTCGGCGGTTACGCAAATTTGACGTCAGGATATTATAACAAAAACATTGCAATAGTTTTACGTTATACGGCCCCTGTTCTGCCTAATTTCTCAAGCCCCGAAGGCCTCTGACACTAACTGTACATGTACACCCGTGAGCAAAAGTATACGAACCACAGGGTCACCGAAAAAACTAAATTTATTTGTAAATAAAATGCATAATCTGAAATTGACGAGTAAACTGGAAAGGTCACACTGCCAAGTTCGTACTTCAGCGCACATATTGAAGTTGCATTCACAGGCAGAGCAAAAAATTGGCTTTATCGGGCAATCCCTGGTCGGTATACTTTTGCTCACGGGTGTGCATCTAGCTCTGGTTACACGCCGCAACATTCCAACGTTCGCACGAAGCACGCGATGGCTGTGCGCTTTTCTCGCACTTCGCTCGCGGATGTGCCGCCATCTAGCTTTCGCAGCCAGCTCCAAAGCCTGCACTCCATATAAGTCACGAAGAAGGGGAGGAGGCCACCCATTAAAGAATACACCTGCGCGATCCAAGGACCAATACCCTCCCAGATGCGGCGAGGAGCGCGCTCCGTGCTCCACCTGTCGGCCGGCGAAGGAACTCTACCGGAATGAGCGCGAGCCGCCGCGTCTCCCGCGACGGGGGGCTCGGGCCACGGGGCCGCCAACCTTGCCGGGTAACCTTGGCGGGTGACCTCGGCATTGATCTGTTGTCATGGCAACGTTTCTGACAAATCCAATGAACTCCTCGGGATGAAGAAAAGGGTCTTACTTGAGAAGCGAACCTTTTCTATGGGCGCGGTGTTTGCTTACGAGAGACGAAAGCACGCACACAAAAGCGGTCTATGCGAATCCATCGAACGGGGCCGCTCTTGCCATCTCAGACAACGTTCTCTTTGTGTTGTAGCCTATCCTAACTGCTCCATTTCTTTCTCCTTTTTTCTTCCTTGAGACTCGACACTCGAGTCGCCTGACATGAAAGAAAGAGAAAAGCAGAGGTAGAGTGAGTGAGCTTAGGGGAGTTTTACCACGCTTGAAGGGCTTAAAAAGCGGCAAGCGTCGCGCACGCGCACAGCGCGTGCTGTGCTGGAAGAATTGAATGACCTTCGACTTGTTTACGTGCCGGTACCGGAGACAGATCTCTCGCTCTTTCTTTCTTTTCTGCCGGTGTTTCGGTTGTTGATGTAATGCTTCCTCTAATTCGATATTTAAATCCGGAGTGTCGCCTGCGCCTTTCGTTTGACATTTACCTGAACAAGAAATGGTGGCTCTGTTTGAAAGGCTCTTGCCGCGCGCAGAGGGATAAACAAAGGGCTGCTCTTAGGAAGGGCGAAGGTTGAGAGAGGAGGAAGCTTGGGGAATCCGAAATTGATTACCGCCGCGGCTTTGCCGAAATTGATAATATTGGCACGGTAACAAAAGGTTGCCCGACAAAGGCCCTAAGGTCAAAAGCGAGCTTGCACAAGAGGCTTCAGATGCGTGGGTGCGCGCTTAATGGAGCACGAGTGGCAAGTACCAAAGAACGGATTTATTCTGCACGCAGCACTCTACCGAAGCGTGGGTCTCTTATATGGGCTTACCGACAATGTTTAGGTTTTCTTATTAATTTTATGGTTGCTGTTTTGTTTTTTTCGGCTCTATTATTACTCAAGCGGTTCATATGTTCATATGCACGTGTGTCAATGCGTGGGCCGCTTCGGTACATGTCCTCCGTTTGTATGACCTTATAGAGGAAGGACAAGCTGCAAGATAAGTCGTCTTATGTAATGGAGTAAGGTTATTCGTCTCTCTGGGGTTGCTGAGTTGCCGTGGAAAAATTTAGGGGTTAAATACAGCCCCCGCACCTGATTCATTCATGGCTTGCGCGGGTGACATGCGAAGGAAATTCCATACCGTGTTCTCAAGCCTTATTCACAAAGGTTTTCTTTCGCAAGAGCTCTTCGTCATCAGCTCGGTGCTTTCGGCAATAATATATCCAATATAACCATAGGCTCGAACTCTGCACGAAGAGGTCTAGCGTAGGAAGTTCTTTGTGAATACGGGTGATGTTTATTAATGTCATTTGCGTCGAAAAAAATAATACTCGGTGTGCAAACTAAAACCAGATTAAGGCTATGTAAAACCCATTATAGGTATACTTATAAACGCCTTAAGTGTGGGAATAGCATCACTATTAGTAGTATGCTGACTTTTCTTGTTTAAGGAGTAGCACCGGGAACGGTTAGTGGGGCTAATATTTAGTCTTGTCGCTGTACGTAAATGACGCTGTTGTATGATAATCGCGTTAAGCAGTAATCTCTGATAAGTGGATTCCCTGTCGTGAAAGACTGCAACGTTCTTACGTTCTTACGCAACAGTTTTTACGCCTATGAGGTTCGCATTCGCGCTCTTCGGTTAACTACACTGAAGCCGCCAGCCTCTAAGTACCCGAAATGAAAAGCTTACTGGTGTGTCTAAAATTTGAAGCATTTTGATGGTGGAAGTTGTTCCGTTCGAAACGAATAAACGGACCTCACTTTTACATACGATGTTCTTTACATTGAGCTTTAGCTCTCCAATGGCATCGAAGCGCTTGGATGCCATCAGAAAAATGTACTGCTATCTTCCACTGCAATCACGCGTGCCTCATGAAACTTGAAAAAGCTCAGGCTTTAAATCCCTTGTTTGAGCTTTGCAAAACTGTGGGGATCCTGAATAGCATGGTCTGTCGTATTAAGGTGTTTGACGTACAGTCGGAAAACACCATGTTATTGCAGCTGCTATAGAAGGGGCAGAAGAAAACATTCATTTATCAGTGTTACAGCAAAGCGCGTACGTTCTCCGAAGATCAATAATTGTTGAAGCAATTACAGGGCAGAGGGTACATTCTTTGGCGATCACTTCCTCTGATGCAAGCCTCTCATGTGTTGCACCTTTTACATCTCGAGAGAGAGCAAAGTAAATGAAAGGAGGGAGGTTCACACTGCATTATTGAACCAAGTTGACTGACCTACGCTGGGGAAGGCCACAGGTATGAAATTGAGGGACAATTTTCCCATTTCATGATGACTGTCTACGGTAAAGCGTTAGCATTGAATAAATATGGAGACATAACGTATTGCCACCGTCGAAAGGAGAGTTATGTATAAGGTGCGTACTGCATCGGGACTCCTCCTTCGTGATTTCCTATGAACACTCGGCGCCACCTTGTGCCGGCACCACGAAGCCTGTTCGAGGCCTGCCAAATGCACGGCAGGCCGTGCTTCAGAGCGCTTATAAAAACGCGCGATGCTTCAACCGGGCTCCTCTCTCACGCTTCTTTCTGGACACGCTGCGCCATCTAGCGGCACTGCCGAGATGTGGTCCCCGGAACGAAAAGCATGGCGTGTCGGTGCTTAAACATAAACATAATGCACCACATGGTGTTAGATATGGAGCTGTTTCCTGCGATTACTTCGAGTTCCCCAGACCACATCGGATTGCAGCACAGCTAATTGAGGAATGCAGAAGCAGGAAAGCGCATTCCAGAGGAGACACGTGCAAACAAGTTTGTGGCCCCCAGGTCGTGTGCCGCCGGGATTAGAAGGGGCCCTGGGACAATGGAGCTCAATCGTCCCCCTTCGCCTTTGAAGAAGGCATTTGCCACCGCTGCGGAGCCGAGTCACCGGGAGCAGGTGGGCCATTGTACAATGGAGCATGAGCGCCCCCCCCCCCCCTTCTCCACCTTAGAAGTGGATTGCAATTCTGCGAGGCAAGAGCGCAGTACCGGGAACAAGTGATCAAGAGTGGAGGACCAGGCGCTGACTCTCTTCGCCGGGTATGACGCCATCGCACGGGCGCCTGCCATTGGCGGAAAGTGGCGTCATCGGAGCGGACTCTCCTATTGGTCGAACATGACGTGAATTCCAGTGCTCGAAGGGTTTATAAGAAGCCTTCCAGAGAGACCTGAGCATTCTGGGACATGCCCTGATTCCCTGATTCACCTCTCTCGAACTTCTTGCCGCGGGCCGCAGCGTCCGAGTTGCTGCCGGCCCGTAATGTCTGTACAACTGTTACTGACGTCTCACCTCCCTGTACATAATGTAGAATAAATCCCTCCCAAGTTTGGGTTTTCATCCCGAAGTCCGTCCTTCAACCCCTACAATGGTTATACTGGCTCCTGTCCCGAGGTACTTTCGTCCTGTCTTTAATTTAGGGGTCATTGCTGAAAGCAAACCGAACCTTGCCAGCCTTTCTTTTTTCGCTTGTTAAGCTTTCTATGCTATCAGAATAATGCTAACCATGAAAAATATAACTCTAATTCAAGTTTTAGTCATTGGCAGCAATCAAGTTATGTTTGAAAGAAACGTTGCATACGCTTATTTCATGAACGCCTGCTTCGTCAAGTTAGGCAACGCATACTAACTTCTGGTGTTGTAAGATATGCGACGAGTGGCAAAAAGTTCCCACAGCAACGTTTAGTAAGGCAAAAGCCTAAAGTGGCTCATACCGCCTATGGCATGAAAGAAAAACGCGTCGTCCGATCCAATGGTACACAAACCACCACCACCACCATCATCATCATCATCATCATCATCATCATCATCATCATCAATGGCTAATACCCCCCTACACAAGCAGAAAATGCAATGGCCGATCCCTCTCGCAATGCAGAGGCTACAAGCACTGATAAAAGTGAAGCGTACCGTGCATAAATTCACTGGAATCGCGCATACAATATACAGAGGCGCGGCATCTAGTCGAGTGGTACAATATAAACCACGTGACCTTCTCAATGGCTGATACACCCATAAGCAAGTAAACAATGCAAGGGCCTATACCCCCATACGGCAGAGGCTACAAGCGCTGAGCAAAGTCAATCGAACAGTGCATACAGTCATTGAAATCATCCACACAACACACAAAACAGCATGCGCTTCACTCCCCTGCTGAGAGTATGAAACGTAACGTTGAAGAGAAACGTCGTTGGCGCCAGTCTGACGCCGCTATAAGAGCGCGCGAAGCCGCAACAAAGCATCGAAAACAAGCCGAAGCCGAACTGCGAAACCAGCTAACAGAAAAAAATGGGAAAAAATGGCTACAATCCTCAGAAAGAAATAAAAGAAAACAGCATGCGATGCCCGAACCTTATCTGTTTCCCAACCACTAGCACATGCCTTCATTTCCAAAACCTCTGTAAAGCCCCCTCCCCCCCCCCCCCCCCTCCACCGCTCCCTTTCCCGTTCCCCTTATCTGCACCTTTCGTTTTCTTCTTTGCACTAACTTCACCACTCTCCTCCTCCCTTATTTCCGGCGAGTAAAGGCAAAAGGTACGACAGGATTTATCTGGTGCCATGACGTCACGTGTGACGTCATGGAACGCTGCTATCTTTCCATCCTTCTTCGTGGACAGTCTCCAGATGATTCACGTGGGCGACACGCAGTCTGCCAGAGCCTGTACGCTGGCTTAGATAACTAATCTCGCCGATACGCGCGTACGGAACTAGGCGTGGCGCGACCGAGCAGCGCTTGGAAAGAAAGTATGGCAGCGTAAAGGTACGTCCTCGCTCGCGGAAATAAGCGCGCGCAAGGCGGCACGCTACAAACGCACGCCTCGAAAGGCGCTTTTGCGGCAAGAATTCTCTGCCGCGCGAGGATGCGTCCCGAACCAATTTTCTCGCGGCGCCGCGTTTCCGCAAACCCGACCGAGCCAATCACAGGCGCCGAAGTCATCACGTGGGCGGTGACGCCAATGCTCTCACCGGCGAGCCCGACCGGGTCGCGCGCGCGTTTTCTCGGCGGGCTTCATTCCCGCGCTGTCATTCTCGAGGCATTTCTTGAGAGGGCGAGAACTTTCGCCTGCACGCCGCTCTCCGGGACCGCGAACGCGCCGTGGTGTGGCCTTCGGAACGCGGAGGGCGTTTTAAAGTGCGGCGCCCGGCGCGCGCTTATTTCCGCGAGTGAGAACGTACCTTAAGGCAGGAGGCTACCCTGGGCTCGGCTGCACATCTGACTGAGAGGAGGCTGATGTTGCACCCACTTGGCTTCGTCGCTTTTGCAGCCAAACTCGCAGCGCGTCTTTCGAAGATTTCTAACCCTTCAGGCATGGCCCGCTCGTGCGTGTCTATAACAGGACAGCACAATGGCGGCGGCGCGAACGTGCCTGGATTGTGCACGTAAATGCTATTGAAACAAAAACAATGAATGCTCAGGTAAGCGAAATAACCACCAAAAACAAGTGTAATTTCCACATGTATTCTCAGTGAACTGAATGTGTGAAAAGGAACACTTTGCGAAGTTCTTTAATTTTATACAGCCTTATGAGTGTTTCGAATTATTTTCGTTATAGAGCTCACGATGAGGTTCCACACTGTTCTGCTGAATACAATTGATATTGTAATTTCCCTCGGCAATTCTTCAAGCGTACGTTCGCGAAACGATTTTTTGAGCGCATTGCGGTACGACATATTCAGCTTCCGCATAAATTCTCTTGGCAATTCTTCAAGCGTGCATTCGCGAAACGATTTTTCAAGCGCATTTCGCTACGACATATTTAGCTTTCGCACCCCGGCTGCAAGTAGCTTCGGAGGTGCAAATCCCTCATCGGGAATAAATTAATAAGCGTAAATATATATCGGTTTGTGCATCGCATTATGGAATTGAGATCTCCTAACACATCTTTTCGGGTGAAATTTTAACTCTATCTTTAAGCCATCTGTCTGGCAGTTGGAAAGAAAGCATGTGGTGGGGAGAAATGAATATTAGCGAAGAGACAAGTCCATATTTGCCGTACGGCTCAAATATAGATTTAACAGCACTGTCCACGAAGCACCACTTTCTTTTGTGACAAAAATCAGGAATATTTTAAAGCGAAGCTATATATAGCTACCCTGCGGCGGTGGTCGATGTCTGCCCGTCTGTGCGTCGCGTCGACAAAGAAAAATTTTCGTCTTCAGTTTCTAGCGAATGCTCTGTAGCTCTCAAAAAAATTACACTTAAATTGGCCGCTAAGAGGACGTTATCATTGCGCCAAGCTTTAGTTACTTGTCATAGCTGTTCGCAGCGAAGTTGTGAACATTAAAGAATTCTCGTCTGCTGTCAATACATGGCCGTCTATGGAAGGAGTATGGTTACAGAAGACGGCTGGAACTTTTGGTTTATCGGAAATATCCGGAAACATCGAACAGAAATTATCTTGCAATTAGCCGATAAAACTGCTCTAAAATTACGCTGAGTTTTATGTACTTTTCTTAATGAAGTAGTGCGCAGTGAAGTTGAAAATATTGCGGTATTCCCGTCTGTCATGCAGTGGTCCTTGCACACGTCCCTATACATCATGAAAGAATAACAATAAATCACTCCACATTCAAAAGATGTATTTGTTGTCTGTGTCCTTCGAAAACAACAATCATATATATATATATATATATATATATATATATATATATATATATATATATATATATATATATATATATATATGCGTCGTCATCATCATCAGTCTGGTTACGCCCACTGCAGGGCAAAGGCCTCTCCCATACTTACCCAACAACCCCGGTAATGTACTAATTGTGGCCATGCCGTCCCTGCAAACTTCTTAATCTCATCCGCCCACCTAACTTTCTGCCGCCCCCTGCTACGCTTCCCTTCCCTTGGGATCCAGTCCGTAACCCTTAATGACCATCGGTTATCTTCCCTCCTCATTACATGTCCTGCCCATGCCCATTTCTTTTTCTTGATTTCAACTAAGATGTCATTAACATACATACATACCCAGATGCAATTATTGAGGTAGAACACACTACAGCTTCGCTCCTCGTCCTACACAAAGTGGGAGGGCTGATGAATTTTTTTCGATACAGTAAGCACTTAGCCACTTTCGAGCATGCGCGCAATATATATTGGTGGTCAGTGCGAAACTCCACCCAAACTCAACATATCAACATATTGGCATCAGAGTAAGGCAGCGACAATCGGGTTTTCAAACTATCATAACGCATGTAACGCAGCTGGGGCGCCGACAGCATCTCATGGGGTGGATCCATATCGGCTGCAGAGATTAGCCGCACATATATGCCACAGCGCGGGAGCTTGTGACAGCCATGACGCTCGAGCTCGCGGCGCCCGAGTATAGTCGATTCATTGCTGTAAGTTGCAGCGTTTGGGCAAAGCTAGTGAAACCATCTATTTCCCTGTATATATTTCCCTGCATGTCTGCCGCCGTGGCAAAGGGCGTTCGCGGAAAGTATTTGTCGTCGAGATGCTTTGCGTTAGATGCGCGGAAAGCCTGAGCAGCCCTGTCGTATCTTGACTTCAACCTTGTTGCCTTTCGTTCGTTCTGCTTTTTGATGATACGGCCATGGTGGCCACATTTCGACGGGGGCGAAATGCGAAAACACCCGTGTACTTAAATTTAGGTGTACGTTAAAAGAACTTCAGGTGGTCCAAATTATTCCGGCGTCCCCCACTACGGCGTGACTCATTATCAGATTGTAGTTCCGGCATGTGAAACCCCATAATTTAGCTTTTCTGTTTTCTTTCTTTTTTTTGCTTATAGACAGTGAGGCGGGCATTTTTCTCTTTTTACGTTTGCCCTGGCGCAGCAGACAATGTGAGGCACAAAATGCTGCTTATACTTCGAATGTTTTCCGATTATCAAGCCGTTCGGCGAAAGGGACCGGGATAATATAACAATTATATTTCAATGCAATTACTTGTCGCAATTCGTCAGTGATAAAAGCGGCGCTCCGTCCATGTTATCAATGGGATGAGCCTGCCATGAACGCCTCATGATAAAAGTGGCGTCGAATCGAGTGCAACGAATCGTTGCGTTATACTGGCCCAGGGAGTCCCTGCGACGCGTGAGTTTGTTGCGGCGTAAGACAGAAAACTACGAGAAGCGAAAAACATATACTAAGCGCCAATAATTGTATGCTCAATTTCCCCGGGAATAACGAAGAATTTAAGCATGCCTGCGTTGGACTGACATACTGTCCTTCCCCTCTTCTTTTTCACTGAAAACACATAAAAAGACGGTAAATAGATTGCGGTACATCTGGAAACGCGCCGCTTGACCGGTCTTTATTGTACAAACGCCGTTCTCTCCCCGTTACCTTATTTTGAATCCTTCTCACGATTACGGCCTAGAAACGGCCGGGCTTTAGTGCTGGGAGCACACGCGCCACAGTTCTAGGCCTGTTTTGATCTTGAACACCATAGAGTGACCATGATAAGCTGTCGATACCCTTTTAGCGGCGCCTCCTTTCATCGTACGGTCTGTTGGCGTCCGGTATTGGCGTTACTGCTGCTAGCAGTAAAGAGTTAGCTCGACTATATTTTTTTTTATATCACCTGCTTTTAGAAAGACCTTTCTCTCTCACATACCTCCTTCTGGCTCCGTAGATACTTGATACAGTTT
Source organism: Dermacentor albipictus (assembly GCF_038994185.2). NCBI lineage: Eukaryota > Metazoa > Arthropoda > Arachnida > Ixodida > Ixodidae > Dermacentor > Dermacentor albipictus. The sequence goes on from NC_091822.1 coordinate 133,597,686, forward strand.
ATCGACAACAGTAGTTAACTGATTCAATTCCATTGGTTCGTTAGGCTGAGGAGACAATGAAGCGAGTTTTTTGCAGCAAGTCCCTACATACGCCATTCGACAATAACGTTTAGGTCGGAAATCTGTGGGCTGTATATAAGGGCTCTATGGTGCCCACTGAAAAATCGTAGACTTTCCACAAAACTGAGAAACAGATATGACGTACGGTAATAAGATAGCCTGGCTATACGTGCAACTGGCGCGGCGAAATTTGGTACTGCAGGGTGACTTCTAATTCAGCTCATCGATTATAACAGAGGCTTGAAGCACGCGCTCTCTGTCAGTGGCTAGCGTGCATGTTGGTATGGACAGAATGGTCATGGCGTGACCATGTGAGTCGTGGTTAAAGTCTTGCAATCTGTGGGGTGTCCATACTGCCACTCTTGAGTGTGATCTGAAGAATGGCGCCATTTCATTGCGCAATAATTCTCTACGCGAGCGAGATCCAATTGACGGACATAAAGGAAAAGGCAGCGAAACTTAACACATAGGATGTACGAATCGTTATCTTCTATTGTGCGAGGGGAAAGGGGGCTGTTGGAAGCTTAAGTTTGAGAGAAAAACACTACTAGGACATTATTGCGAGAACACGGGCCAGAAAAAAAAAACGCTCTGAAGTGAAGGACAGCCGTTCAAGGGAAGCTCACCATCTTCTGTGCCGACAATCAGTGAGCTAGGCCGCTTTTAGTGTTGACTCTGCAGGGTTTATCAAGTTTTCACTCCTTGTAAAAATGCTTCATACTCAAGGGATGCTAGCACGTACTCGGTGTATAGAGCACATGCATGACACTTTGAGCCAACGTAGTGCGTTGGTTTTACAAAAACAAGAGGATAATTCGCATTGAAAAGTCGCCATGCGGACATGATTTACCGCTCTGCAACTAGCACTATACAATTGCAAGAGTATAGCGCGTGTCAGAATAAGAGTACCGCACGTGCTTGACTTTACATTGATGCACTGCGTCAAGACTATTATGTATACAGGCTGCATAAAAAAAATGCAGTGACATCTTGTGCAGCGTATGACCACCACCAGTTTTGGGAAGGAATGACGTAAATTCAACCAGTAATTCAACCCTAAAGATTAAAATAAGTGCAGGAATTGCATGTCCCAAAACCACAATATATTGTTATGAGGAACTGCGGGTCTCTGGAATAATTCTGAACAGCTAGGGGTCTGGAAAGCACACCAGATTCACGGTGCACAGCCGTTTTTGTATTTCGTCCGCATCGAAATGCGACTGCCGCGGACGCGATTCGATCCTGCCCAGTCGGGCTTGCAGTGCAGCGCAAATGCAACTATGCACGGCGGGTCATAACTAAGCGTTGTTGTTGCGCCTTGTGAGAATTCGATAAAGCTTGCAGCTACTTGATTTTATCACGACACGCCAACACATAGTATAACGAGGAAGAGAGGTCGCACCACCTTTTCACGCATGCCTATAAGCAGTGCTTGTTACTGGATTGACTGTCGTGACACAGAGTAAAGGCGACTGGCTGCCTGTGCGTTTATATTATTGTCGTGCTCAGGTAAATGCCCGCTGGTTTTCTGAAATATAAACCGAGGTAACGGGTGCTATTCCAGCATATGCTCAGAAAAATATTCTGGATGACCAAACATGCTGTATCAGCTACATAAAGTATGTTCGTAACTCTAACTATGGTGTGCAAGCGCAGGCTTTCAGTCTCATAAAACCATAAGCAGCATTGCAAGAAACGTCAATGCGAAGAGTGATGTGATTCTAGCGATAAATCTACGAATCTATAGCTTGTGGCCAACGCTAATTAGCTTATTCAGGCAAGTGTCAAATGAGGAAACACTCTGGCAGCCGATACGAACGAAATTTATTGAATACATAACGACAAGCTAGACTATAGTGTGTCTTAAAGAAATATATGTTTCACTTTGGATTAAAACATTTGGCATAACTGCCACAAATCAGTAGGCTTTCAAAAATCAAGAAAGCAGACTTCAGTGATTCCTTCGGCTATGAAGTCATTTGTTGCGAAAGCAGCATGCTCCCACAGTGAAGGCCACCAACACCTGCTTTTTTCCCCCTTTAAGTACAGCACTCACGCACTATCGCGGAATGGGTAAGATGCCAGCGTTTATAGGTTTCTGGTTTGACGTAGTTGCTCTGCGGAAACGCGCAAGGTGGAGAGAAGTAATTAATAAAGAGAAAATCAGACATCCACCCGTTCGTAGCAGTTGTTACAAAGGAAACTCATACGGGTTTCTCGAAAGAAAAGCCTCAGCGTTGAACAGAAATTCGTCCTGGTCCGGGACTCGAACCCGGGACCACCGCCTTTCCGGCGCAGCTGTTCTACCATCTGAGCTAATCAGATGGCTAGCAGATGGCAGGGCGAAGTCGAATCTGTCGACAACACGATGCAAAGGCAAGCGTTTGACGTAGTAGTTCTGCCGAAACCCGCAAGGTGGAGAGAAGTAATAAATACAGAGAAAATCAGACGTCCACCCGTGGTGGATGTCTGATTTTCTCTGTATTAAGGTTTCTGGTTTGGGGATGAGGGGTGCAATCGATCAGTCATCCCGCAAAGTAATATTTGAAAACGATGAAATATTGAGGATACTATTTAAATTATACTTAGCAATTATTGAGTATTAAAGCGAGAAAATTGTTGCATAGGTAAACAGGTTTTAACTGTTCTACGCAACGTCCATACAGTGTAATATAGCATGTTGATATAGCATCCTGTATGACATAGCATATTTTGGAATTTTAAACACGTGGACTGTCCTTAGCGCTGATTCCCATGTCTAAGTATGCGAGGAAAACTTAGTTTCCCTAATAGCTTTAAGGAAGGGTATTTTCTTAGATGTTTAGCAAGTGGCTCATGCTCAGTGGTTTTGTAGGAAACCATCCAACATTTTATTATTTGAGAAGATTTCATTAAGGCAATCTTTGTAGATTATGTTTTGTTTTGTTTATTTTGTATGTTAACACGGTTGCCTTGTGGTTAGTGCAGTAAGTTTAGAAAAGTTGTGCAAAGCAGTCATATTTTCTCTTTTTTGCATTCAGTAGGACTACGTCCAAGAACCTACCTACCCGATGTGTTAACTACATTTGTCATAACATAGAAATCAGTGTTTTCTTACACCATTTTTCACATCAGTGTTCCTGTGAATTGCTGTTTAAGCCGCCGGTAGTGAGGCAGTTGCTGTGTTAAAGGCTATTCAGACTAGACGAGTCCTTATATATTGCTTAATCCCCAGGCATATATTCTTCAGCTTTGAAGAGAAAATTTCCATTAAATCATGCCACGAGCGAAATGACGAAGTCTCGCCTGCGTAACTCGAGACGATGCTTTTTGTTTTCTGTAAGATTGCAGAGCTTCTGCATCGAGCCCATAGCGGCTGTTAAAAAAAAAATACTTCAAGGAAAAGAAAATCCAAACAAAAACCTGTGGCATTGTCGTTGCGACGACGTTGTTGGCATTTTGGCTGTCGACCTTTTTGACGTTGTTTTCCATCAAGTGCCTGATTCACGGCACATCCTCTATTGTGCGTAGGTGTGATGCTTCAGGCATCACCGAAATTGCCATGTGCGCCCCTTTTGTGCCGCTGACGCTGTTTTTCGCAAGCATGACGATGAAGAATAGCGCGCCAGCACGCCACCATTTTGTCAAAAACAGCTTCTATGCGATGCGCACAATGTCATCCCCGTCCGCTACCGAACTGCCTGTTCTGGCCTCCGAAGTGCATTTACAGATGTCCACGCTCTCAGAGTCTTCGCAGCACAAAACCATGCCCTAATGGGCCAGTGTTGCTGTGTGCAGCGGTTGTGCTTCCCTGTGATAATGGAGAGAGAAAGTAGCGCAATAGAACAGTGGTTAAGCACACCTGACGTCCCATTTACTCCTCGTTCGTTTGGTGTGGTTGCCGGCACATGAAGGCTTATTACCAAATGAGTTTCCCGGTGAAGTTGCAGTTGCGGCACGGGATGGTCCGATAGTCTCTAGTTTACCGTCATCAGTGTTTGCAACAATGCTGCGATTGAGGAAATTTGCAGCTGCATATAACTTTCACAAATTCACATTGTCCAACTCTGAATTCCCGCATCTAAATCTTCTTGTAACAATATGATGGTGCTCCATATGAAGACTGAGGTGTCGCTTACGAGAATACGTTATCGAGTCCCCCAGATAACTTTTACCTTCACAGTTCTGGTCTGGCGATATCACCATTGTGTCATTTCTGTAGAACATTTCTTTTGAGCATGTCACTGTTTTGAGTTCAAAGGAAAATATTGTAGAACCATTACGTAAACTTCACTTGGCGTTGACTCTCCCTGTGATCCATTCCTTTGGTGCTACCCAACAGAGTTTTAGCCACAGAAACGTTTGCGGTGTCCTCTGCAGTTTTCTGTGCGTTACATGAAGATTTCAATGCTAAAATTTTCCATTTCTCATTTTCCTTCGTATTTGAAATTTTATATTCTGCATGACATAGACAAAATAGAGTTTATATCTAGATCATGCAAATATTGATTTTCACAAATTCCACTTATCTGTTTTGATTGAAATTATAATCCTCAAATTTGGTAATATTTTTGTACCCTTGCGCCACTCAATTGGACCGTCTTTCTGCTCTTTTCTATACCCCAAAGTGGGTTGCGCTAGGTCACTGAGGAATTACAGCAGCAACAACAACAAATGCACATCGTTGTAATGACACCAGTTCACATCCTAGTGGTAGTGGCTGTGAGGAAATTTTTTTTTTCGACCAATAAGGGTCGATGGTGACGCTTGGGATGACGGTGTGCCCTGATGGAGAGAAAATAACGTCGTTTACGGCAACGGACGGACGGACCCACAAAAAAAAAAAACAATTGCGAGCACTTACCTGCTGTCGCAGTAACATTTAGGCAGCTACTAGTTTACAACACTTACTCCTGAATAAAAACAGCCGCCAGCTGTCCCAATTCTAGAGGCTCCATCTAGTACGTGTCTATGGAAGGCAAATAAGATGCAGAAGTATAGCATTTAGCTGAGAGATATTCACTGTTTGCAAAAGTTTAGCAAACGTGACAGGGAAAGTTATTGGTATAGTTAAACATGCTCAACAAGACATATGTGTACCATTTCTAGTTTCGTGTAGATGGCTTGATAAACGCAGTCAATAGAAATATGTTTTATTCCGCAACCCAATAGTTTTTCAACCATATGATGCCTTTCCTTTGTGAATGTTTTTCTGACTTCGGAACGAACGTGAGCACATTTACAGAAAGCTGCATAAAGCGATCGTCATTACTCCATGATCTTTTCTAAATCCAGCAAATTCGATTGAACGCAGGTGGGAGCAGGATTACAGCATTCTTGCCTTTAATTTTTATATCAAACGCGAATGTCCGAGCACTGGATTACCTCGCGCAAGTAGGAAAGTTGCAGCATGGTTTCGTTTTACCATGTTCCCCGCAAGACGCGAAAGAAGCAAACCTAACAATTTAGTCTCTCTAACAAATAGCGAGAGTTGCGACATTCGGCAAATCTAAAATCCAGTATTGGACCTCTTACTATGAACAAAACAAAACTAGCAGATTATTTTTGCGCTTACTTCTACAGCTGGTTGTGCATATAGGATAACGATAGCGCGATTTCAAAAACAACTTTATTACCCAGTTTATGAAACCGAAATACACGCTCCCTCTTGTCTTCAAAAGAGAAAGGGAGCAATTCATTTACAAAAGGGAAACGCAGAGTATGAGTATGCTGAGTCTTCCTTAAAGACATAATACTTTTGACGACAACTTGTAATATAGCTTGCGAAGTTTCTTGCTGTTTCTCGCAAAAGTTCTTGTTTTAATTTTCCGTATAATGCCTAATAATAAAGAACATTTTATCTTTCGCGGTATTCGCGTTACTTTTTTCAACTCAACAGTTACAAAAAACTTGCAGTTTCAGCCATATTACGAAGCAGTGTAGCGCTAGTCGGCTCGATAATTTACTCCGTACGCCCTGCACTGTTTCCCGCAGTATCGCTTGAGGTAAACATTCGCGTATTCGCCCGAGCAATCTCCTTTCGAGAGAAAAAAAGAAACTTTAGTCTGTCTGTGCTTCTAGTTCGAGTCGTTTTCGTTTGCGTAGGCGGCGTTGCCAGGGTGGCAAAGAAGGAGAGAAACGTGCGCTACATCTTTCTTCCTATATTTTCCTATCCGCCCTCTCGCTTCTTTCCGCTGGCATCACTTATGTTCTGTTCTTTCTCCTCGGCGCTGGTTGATCAATAGCAGCAGAGTGCAGCGTCAGCCAATCGTTTTAACTGTCGCTGTGGCACAGTATAAAAGAGAGATAGAGCAAATGATAAATTAAAGGCAGGGAGGTTAACCAGGACTGAACCCGGTTGGCTGCCCTACAATGGGGAAAGGGAAATGGGGACGGAAAGATTAAAAGAAGAAAAGAAAGTCCACTGGGGATATCATTCGGTCACGCATTCGTTCACAGACGCTGACTCAATCCGGTAGCTTTCAAATATCGCAGCAGCGCTTTTGTGGCCTTTTGTAGCTGCGATATGGGAGGCCATGGTCCCAAGATCTTGTTCAAGGTGAACGACTTTCTATCTAGCTGATTGAGAGCTGTGTAGGGACCATGCTTTTCATATTCAAAAGGTGGGCAGTAGCACAATAGCTATTGTATGGTTTCCTCGACACCGCAAGCATGCACTCGGCGCTGTCAGCCATTCGAATAAAAAACGTATATGCATTGGTGAATGCGACGCCCAAGCGTAAGCGGCACAGCACTGTTTCCTCATTACGCGGAAGCCCTGGTAACAGCCGCAGTTTCATAGATGGATAGAGGGAATGCAATCGATGTTGAGTGAACTCAGGTGTGTGCCACTTCTCCGATGTCATACGGTGCGCTAGCTTGCCTAAGTGTAAGTACTACAGCTTCTACGGCCTTCCAGGCTGGCTTGACGTCTTGCTTAAGAGGTAGAGGTGAAATTATAGTGAATATAGGTATATGTATAGGCATTGATTATGTAGGTATAGGTATAGGGATTGATCGTAGGCATAGGCACGAAGTTGAGGCGGACATATCATGGGCAAACGTTTGTGATGCGAGCGCGCAGTATTGCCAAGGCGCAGTGTTCCTTGCTGTATCATCTTTTGGAGCATACAAAACGCATGAGTGTGTTCCTGACTGACTTCCGAGTGTAGAACCTTTGGTAGACATAAAAAAGGAATTAAATGGCAACACCATCCCTTGGATGTCTGGCTGTCTTTACATATTTTCTAATGTTTTCAAGTTCACATGTGTGTGTGTGATTGATGCGCGTAACATGTTAAGGAAGAGCGATAACAAAGAAAAGGAAAAGCGGAGCGGTTGGAAGGAAAGCTCTTCGACTCAGTGTGTGGATCCACAGTTCGAATTCTGGCGAGACACTGCATTTCTTTCCCCCTTTTTTCTCTCTTTTTAAAATAAAATTCAGGCACTGCATTCAAGAATTGCAATGACGGACATCAGCCGGTCACCACGACTATTCGAGTGAGACCGTAACAGCTATCGCTGTAAAACACTGAGCACAGCGTCAAATGAGAAAGCGCACGGAATAGTTCGCGGCCATTGCTTAATAAAAAGCAACGTTTATGTAAAATATACAGCTAACCGATCTACAGCTATTCAGGATACCCGGTTCACTCTCAAGGTAAACACCAAGGTACCGCTGCTAAATAAAGGTAAAATATTTCTCACAGGCCGGCCCATATTCCCTGATCAATTCGCGATTCCGACTGAGCCCTCGCCACCTAGCGGCCGCGCCGAGAACTAGCCGATCCAGGTTCAGTCATGAAGCGAAACAGGTTTTCCAATACGGCGCATGCTGAATCGTTGCCTCGTAGTTCTGAAATCGTCGTGATACCACCGCGCACAAGCCTGAAAAAAAGAGAAAAAACGGGTGGAGTGGAGCAACGCCACGCACAAGCGCTCGAACCTTTCGGAGAGGTCTAATACGCACGAACACTAAGGTCTTAACCTCCGGATAGTTTGAAACGCTATTTCTCTTCCGAAAAATTCGATGTGGCTCGCTGAGCAAGCCGGATGGTCTGCATGCGCAGCTACTATTTGGCCTGGTTCGTCGCTGAAATAATTGTGGTCGATCAAGATAAGGTGAGTGGCAGCAAGTGTACCTTTCTGGCTTCGACGAAACACCCCGATTTGACGTCATAATCGAGAAGCTTGAGCACAGCACCAAGCGGAACTACCGCCGTGAGCATGTTTATCGTAACCATCTTACTTTATCTGGGCAGTGTGGCGAGCTCAAGTAACGGATTATGGAGTAGCCAATAGGTGTCCCCCTGGAATGTCTCATCGGCCACGTTTAAAAAAAGAAGAAAGATAAACATGTTTAAGTTACATTTGTTTTCTTATTAGTCACTTGTTTACGTTTAGAGTGGACCGTGATGTATACTCCAGCCTGGCCAGATATTGTTGCTTTTGTAGCAATATTGCTTCCTGTTGCTTCTTTTGTTTTTACTTGCAGGCAATTCTGGTTTACTAACTTGCACTTGTGAGTCAATGATCCTTGCAGAGAGCCACCATTTACAATTTTTTGACATATGTAGTTACAGTGAGTCGAAATTCCAGGGGTGCTCTGTTCGCATCTCTTTCTTTATGATAGATATTGCTGCGTAACTATTCGTACTGACTATTGGTTCAGGCCCTATTTTTTGTATCTGCGGAGCATATGGAAACTACATGCTCTCTCGGAATAACAACAGAGAAAGACAGTCCTACCAAAACGAGCATAAAACATATGTTGTTTTATGTTTTATGTTTTTATGTTGTTTTTTTTTATAACGCTGCATGTTTACAATGTTCTTACTGGCTTCTTTTCGCACACTGAATTCTCCAAATGCACCGCGGTGCTTCTTTTTTTAAGCACCGATGGAATAAATAAATTATAGACAACAAAACAGACGAGGTTGCGAAGGAATCGTTTCTGTGGGAAATAAGCTAGGATGATACGTAAACGACTGCTTCACACTAGCGCTGACAATGCCCGGGAACAATTGGCGACCTGTATCGCAGCTTCAGGCAGGCGTTCTCACGGGCTCCTCTTTTTACGGCAGCCGATAACACATGTAAGTATATCGCTGCGGGCAGATCGTCCTTCCCTCACATTTTAACACATTTATACCTTGCTTACTTTTCTAGCTATCACGGTCTCTCTCGCTCGCTTTCTTTCTCTCGTTTTTTTTTTCTTGTTTTTTTTTGTAGTGTGCCTCCCTCGTCTGTTCTCACCTGAGCTGGCGCGTGGGGCCGAAAAAAATATTTGCCTTCCTGTCGGAAGCATGCGGGCGGCGACTCACCTAACCGCCGATGGCCCTCGCATCTGTTCGCCCCTCCGGACGCCTCCGGCAGCAGTTTAATGGAGTATGTGGCGGAGAGGCTTATCGCTGCGGATGATATGGTTTACTGCCGCGCTATAGCCCACTCCCCGCTCCTTCTCCGGGGGGGCAATAAAAGCGGACAACCGGCACGAGCTGGTTTCCGCTGTGCGGAAAAGCTACGGTTCCGTCGCAACTCTTTGCCGCCGGCGTCGCGTTCTTCTTTTGGCGTGGCAAGTGTCACAGAAAGCTCGAAATTCTTCCGGTACAACGCGCGAGCGAAAGGACGTGAAAGAAGTACGCCTTCGCAAAACTCGCGGCTCGTCTGCCGACTCTAAGCAAAGAGTCATTGAAAGGTGACACGCTCCACTGTAGTTAAAAATATAGAGATTGATAGAGCGAACAATCATCATATTTCGAAAATGCTTGAACCTAGACTTCTGAGTCATTTCCGGCTCTTAGTCAGGAAATAAACAACGATTTAAAATCATACTAGACAACGAGGGAAGAATGACAGTGAGCCCACACTACTGGTACAGCCCTGACAGCAGTCTACTTCGCGAACAAAAGCCCATTACCGAAGTCTGGAGGCTTGTTTCGAAAATTTTAAAAAAGCCTAGAGCAAAAATTAACATGTCTTGCGGTTCGAGCACGTGTCGGAGGTGTCTAACTGAACACACGTCTGAAGGAAATGTGCTAAAGGAAAATACTTTGATTAAAGAAAAAATAAATTGTGCGAAATCAGAAGGTTACTGTTTGTAAGGGTGCACAAAAACCTGTGTGTCGAAACGTCAGCCGTCTTGACTGCAAAACTGCTAACTTCTTTGTGGGTAATCAGGCTCTATTGTGTGCTTTCGCTTGTTTACCAAGCGGTGGGCGTCTCTGAGTGTCCTGTTACTATGTCCTGTGCCTTCCTTTATTCGTGAATAGAACTTAGCAAATGTTTTGCTATCGTCAGCGTTTCCTCGCAGTTTTTATGCTTTTAGTTTAGTTTACCTCCGAAGAGGGATAGATGTCACCGATAAGGATTTCAACCTTTCCTTTAAATGAATTTTGTTACGGGGTCTCCGTCGCGACTCACTGACTCACTACGCGAAGCGATACGCCATTACCCATGCCCAACCAACCAGCGACGCTACGGATGTCGTCGACTTTCTTCTTTACGACATCAATTTGCGTCATGGAGCTCCTCGACAGCTTCTGAGCGTTTGAGGCCGGTACTTCATGTTCCGCGACATCGAGGACATCCCTTAATTTAATTTCTACCCGCCACGAGCTTACAGCAGCTTATCACTTACAAACTAATTCACTCACAGAGCACCTGAAGCGAACTCTTACTGATAGGCTGTCAATGTAGGCTTCCACCTACTACCGCGATTGGGATGCGACTTTACTGTATGTTACTTTCACCCATAACCCATCTAGGCATGAAACCACCGGCTAGACACCGTTTTATTTTCCCCGCGGACGCGGATCTTCACTGCCTCTCAATAATTCCCGCTGCTTCAAACTCGTCCACTACATACGTTCGCAATGCCATAGCACGCGCCGATACAGCCCGTCAGGTCACTCGTGAATTACTCACAGTGTCCCATGCCTCCCAAAACGCTCTGTATGACCGTCGCGACGGAGAAGACCGGTATACCTCAGGTTCCTTCATGCTACCTGGACTCACTCCAGCAGTACCGGTCTATCAGAAAAGCTATTACCCTTCAACGATGGACCTTGCAGAATGTTACGTCAGCTCATAGACGTTACATTTGAAACTTCATCAGTCGTCTATCCATCGCAGTCTAGGTGACGGCCCTCAGCCGTCGTGCACCTTACCTGAGTTAAGCCGTACGTGACGAGCCCCTACGTTCTATTCTGACAAGCGCCGTGTCGGCGCATTTGCTCCGAGGGGTAATTTCACGAGACAGTGAAGGGACTGCTAGTACCGGTCGGACGACGACGACAGCGACAAAGTGGCAAGAAGCACGCGAGAGCCTTGCATTCCTCGCTGCTGCTTGTGGCTGTTGCAAGCTTGTTTATGATTGTAATGTGTAAATATACACGGTACCCTAAAGAATGAAAATTTTAAAAAACGTGGATGATGAAGACGCATTCATCGCGATTTAGGTTAAGAAACGCGAGCTGTGAGAAACAAACATCGAATGCTTTGGAAGAAACACTTATTAAGCTAGTACTGCATTTAATGCACCCTAACCAGAGGGGGCGACAGAGAGAAATGACGCAGAGAAAGGCAGGGAGGTTAATTGGAGGTAGTTCGAGTCGGCTATCCTGCAGGAGGGAAAGGGGCTGGAGGTGAAAAATAGAAAGAAAGCGGCAGGGCAGAGAGGAAGAAAGACAAGCACAAAGAAAGTAATCTCGTACAGTACAGGCAAGTAGCGGACGGCGGCTCTAATTGTCTATCATGAAGGTCCGTAGACCGCAGGAACCTGATAAGCGCAAATAAAGCCTTCTGCTCGAAGTTTCTTTGGGAGCACTGGCCTCGAGCCTATTGTTCTGATGGGGGACGATTATCTAATGGGTCTATCACTCTGCCCATCCCTTGTCTCCCGGCACTATAGCGCTGTCAGAAACAGATAATGTTCGTGAGCGTCTCATCACAGCCGCATGTGTTGCATTTTGGGCTCTTGGTTGTACCAATATGGAAGGCATAAAAGTTTGTATATGTGACGCCAAGCCACAAATAGCACAGCGTGATCTGTTCACATCGGGCTAACGCAAGTGGCAGGCGTGTCTGTATACATCCGGATACAACGAACGTGAACGGCACATGGTATAAACGTTCGAGCCTCACCATAATAACGTGCATGTACGCTATCAGCAGCAGCGTGAGTTCGCGAAAGTGGAATCAAAACACACTGGCCGCTTTCGTGTGCAGATCGGGTGACTTCATCGGCCTGGTCAGTTCTAGTGATATTGCAGTCTCCCGGTAGTCATTGAAATACTATGTCATGTCCCTTGTCACGGCTGCGGTGATAGGTCTGTCAAATTTCTGAAGACTCTAACCGGAAATCTCCAGCATCTTACTCAAGAGAAGCAAGCTGTGCTTAAGGCGTGATTGGGTTAAGTATGACGGTGACTGCAAATGGACGTTCTATGTGACAAAAATAAAAATAAAGCAAGCCTGGAAGCAAAAAGTAGAGGATAAAAGCACAGCTTATGTATCTACGGCGGTTCAGAACGAAGCTACGTTAGTTTCATAATGTAACACGAAACGTCATAATGTGGTCTTAGCGCTCATGTACGAATACGGGTCGGCTTTTAGTTGCTGCGCAGCCTTTTTCATACTACAATTTTGGGAAACGCTGCGAAATGTCATACATACTGCGGTCAGCATGGGGAAAATTGCACTTGCGAATGAAAAAAAAAACTAAGAATTCAGCACCTGAAACCGACTGTTGACCTGAAACTATACTTTAAAGAAAAATGCTATGTACGCGCTGTGCTCATTATTACATTATAGCAAATCAACACTCATTTGCCTCCACGTATTAGCGCCACTCTTTCGAGCTGGGAATTTTAAGGTTCGAAGGTTTGAAGCCTATTAAACGTGATTTTTGCATTACTCGTACTCCGAGGGAAAAAGAACGTAACGTGTTTGCTTCATTATAGGAGATCACATATTTTCCGCTCGCCATGTAAACATTTTTAATAAGTTATTTTAGGTACTATACCTTGCTTTTTCTACTTCGTTTTGGACGGCCCACAACATACCTTAGCTTTTGCGCCGCGTACGCTGGTATATATCTTAGGATGCTTCACTAGTGATGTACCACGTTTCTTTAATGATCCTAGTAAAGAGAGTGGCTGCAGCACAACTACTGCTGCTGTAGTCCTAGGTAACTTAAGATGTAACAGGTAACAGGTAACATAACACTAATTGCCCAGCTCCCCTTCTTCTTAATTTAAACTCTGATATGAATTGTAATTGTTTGCTCTGCAATCAATACGACTGCTATCCTGCCTTTTAAAGTTATTATTGTTTTTGGTTCCACCGGTAGTTTCGCACTCCTTACTTTCTCAAGTTCACGCTTTAACCCTTTCAGGCGCCACTTGCAATTATGCATAGAAAAAAATCTTTTTATATATAAACATTCTTTTTGGGACCTAAGAAAAACAAAACCATCGAATTCTTGAAAGTTATCATGAAACTCTATTATTTGCAACATCGTACACAATTGTGTACACAGCGCCTCGGTGGTCACAAAATTCCCTTGTGGAATGCGACGAAGCAATTTCTCTCTTTCTTCAGGCACAGTTGCACAGCGCATTTCATGCAGAATATCCGGGTGCCTCGTGTGCACTTCTCGAGCTTCCACCTAATTCGCACCTTCTGGTCGCGGGATTCGGACCAATACTCAAAGGAGTCGTAGTGCGCGTCGGTGCGAGGAAGCGATATTCTTGCTTTTTTGCCCTATCTTTGGTTGTGGTGCTTGGATCTCTACAAGAGAAGGCCTTCCACGCTTTTTCTCGGGTAGTACCGACTTAATTAATGCTTCGGCAGCTTGCAAGCAAGCGCAAATTCATCAAATATAGGAGTTTAGCTCCAGGCAGCGTTTGATTGTCACGGTGGTAGTCCAGCCAAGAATTGCAGATACCCAGGTTCACAAAAGGAAAAAACACTCTGTGTCCACTTCTTCAGCTTGCGTTTCCCCTGCAGCCGCATCTTCCTCTTCTGTGAGGTTGGTGAACGCAGCTGCAACGCAGGCGTCGGTCGCTTCGCACGTGGCTTCTTCTTCGTCACTTTCCCCAACGTCTGAAACATTTATCAGCAATGAGCTCCAAAAGCCTTTCAGCTGTCTTTTGGGTTTTCTTATACTTGTTTGCATTGTAGAAAGAACGACGGATGCCCAAAAAACCTGGAAAGAAAATCAACGCAACTCTCAGCGATCTTCATTTCTGCAGCGACCACGGCGCTTTGTACACAATCGTGTACACATGCGCGTGCGTGCGTTAGCGTTCGGTCATGTCCTCAAAAAGGATAAAATTATCACTCCTAGGTACTTCATATGATGCACAAGCGCGTCTAATTTTTTTTCGCTTGCCACAATAAAAAAAATGGCTCTAAAAAAAATAAGAACTTGACTCACCGCTCTTTGCTGCTCCGGCATCCGCGATTACTGGTTTCGATATGAACATCTTCACCTAAATGCGACAGATGGTGCCCAAAATGCACATGGTTGTCAGTTTAAAGTTTGGGAATGTGCTAAAGCCAACATAATAGAAAATTGCGCGCCCTAAACGTGAAAAAAACACCAGAAGTACAATGTACACAATTGTGTACAAGGCGCCTTAAAGGGTTAACCTTGAATTTAGTATAGGTAGGATGCAATAGCCGTGCGCTCATCTTATCAACGTAATCGGTAAGCTGTCTTTTATGACCTGGAAAGCCGTGCCTTATACACTCCACACTATTTTTATTGGCTGGAATTTGCTTCTCATGATTCGGGTCAGCTGCGACTATTTGTTTTATATCTTCGTGAGACCCGTTCATACATTACAATGCACATTGCATTGAGCGTTTAAAAAATACCTCTAAAGCGATTATGTAAAACATTAATCTAAGATATGGGGCGATCCCTTTTAAGATTTATGGAATTTCTGAACATCACTTGTACCAGATGTCGCAATCCTAGTCCTTGAGCTGGATTGTTTAAAGAGGCAGATTGTGCAGAGAGGCACACAGGCTACATATAGCGCGAACTGGGTAGAACGGTGTCGAACGTGCGGTCGATCTATTCGTTCGTTGAAAACCGCAGGAATGGGTCAACTCTACAGGAGTGAAGACTTTGTAAGTCCGTCGCACCACGTTTGTTAGCAAAATTTGTGCCTCAGAGTGCAAAGAACATTATTGGAGCCTGATACAGGAAACGTCACGGATGTCGAAGTGCCTTTCTGAGGCACCTTATCACTGCTTGTAACTTTTATACCGCAGTATGCTACTCCATCTATCGGCTCTCTTCTTGATTAAGGGTACCTAATGTGCCTGTGCTGCAGTAGCTCAGCTGACAAATCGCTCCTCCTGTAGTCTAGAGAGGCTTCAAATGTTTGAGGTTCTAGTTTCAGGTGAATAAGTCCCGCTCTTTTTGAAGATCATCAGTAAGCTTCCATTCATATACTAGTGCGTTATATAATATCTTTGGATGAAGACGAGTGTTAAGAGGACATTTCAACTACATTCACTATTTTAAGGAAGGAAGGAAGGAAAAAGTGGAGAAGGAAAGGTAGGGAGGTTAACCAGTATGGCTTAACCGGTTTGCTACCCTACACATGGGAGAGGGATGGGGGAGATTAAAGATGGGGAAGGGGGAGAGGGAGAGAGAGCACATATCACAGCACACACACATGGTCCGTTGGAGTCCATCATTCTGGCATGGTACGCGACGTCACTCTCACAGCCGCTTGTCCAATCCCGTCTCTTTCAAAAACCGAAGTAGTGCCTTTGTCGCCTTCACCTGCGATATCTTCTGTCGGCGGCATGTGAAAATCGTGTCGAGCGACAATGGTCTACTGTCAAGGCGCGCTAGAACAGATGCCAGGGACTGTCGCTGAACGTTATAGTCAGGACAGTCGCACAGAACATGTTCCAGCGTCTCCTCGCAAAGGCAGGCATTACAGAGATCGTTGTCGGCCATTCCAATGCGGAAGGAGTAAGATTTGGTGAAAGCCACCCCCAGCCATAAGCGATAAAGCAGGGTCGCCTCTCTTCGACGCAGTCCAGTTGGCATATAGAGATGCATCAAAGAGGGCAGGTGGTATTGACGGTTGCTCTGGGTGGTCTGGCTGTTTGGTGTGCACCATAAAGATAGCGTGATCTCATGTGCAAGCACTCGAAGTCTGCTAGCTGCGTCGGATCGTGAAAGCGGTATGGCCTCTTCTTGTGCGTCCTCAAGAGCTGCCCGAGCGGCATTATCGGCGTCTTCATTTCCAGTGACGCCGCAGTGACTTGGCAGCCACTGAAACGTCACATGGTGTCCTTTCTCCTGTGATGTATGGAGTAGGCATCTAATATCGAATACGAGCTGTTCGAATGGCCCGCGATGCAGAGCTGATAGTACAGATTGTAGGGCTGCCTTTGAATCGCTGAAGATTGACCATTGCCGAGGTGGCTCCCGATTGACGACACGAAGTGCAGCGCGAAGAGCAGCTAGTTCAGCAGATGTCGATGTTGTTGGGTGGTCAGTCCTAAAGCTGATGGTAATAGCTTTTGCTGGGACAACCACAGCACCGGACGAACACTGGATGTTTGTGGAACCATCGGTATAAATGTGTTCCCTGTCCGCGTACCTCTCGTGCAGAAGAAGCAGAGACAGTTGTTTGAGCACAGGCGACGACAGTTCAGACTTTTTTCCGATTCCTGGTACACTGAGATGGACTGCAGGGCTGATAAGACACCAAGGGGGTATCGATGGTTTAGATGCAGCGGTGAAGCCCGATGGCAGTTTGTCGTTGTATTTGATGATAGTTTTAGCGAATGATGATTGGTGCCTGTCCGAAGGTAGTGCTGCAAGGTGGTGATAGGTGGCACGTGCAAAATGTCTGATGTGCGTTCTCAGGGCTTCCACCGTAATGTGAGTTCGCATTGGATGGTCCCGAGCAATCGCAATAGTTGCCTCTGTTGAGGTGCATCTGGGCAAACCAAGGCAGACTCTGAGTGCTTGAGCTTGTGCTGCCTGCAGAACACGAATATTTGTCTTGCAGGTGTTGGTCAATACAGGTAGACTATATCTTAGAAAACCGAGAAAGAGAGCTCTGTAGAGTTTAAGCATTGCGTCTACTGACATCCCCCACGTCTTTCCTGCCAAGTATTGAAACAACTGGGAAGTTGCTGTCAGGCGCCGTTTCATGTAGGCCACGTGCGGGCTCCAACAGAGGTCTCGGTCAATTATTACGCCAAGGAATCTGTGGGTTCGGACATAGGAAATAGTCCGCCCATTGATTGAGATGATATAAGGCGTCATCGGTTTGCGAGTAAATGCTACTAGTGCGCATTTTTCTGGTGATATGCTGAGTCCCTGTTTACACAAGTAGTTCGCTGTCAAAGTGGCCGCTCTTTGAAGTCGCGCACGTATCTGAGGACGTGTGACTGCCGAAGTCCAGACACAGATGTCGTCAGCGTATATTGAAATTTTGATGGTAGTTGGCAAGTACTCAGCAAGTCCAACAAGAGCCAGGTTGAATAGCGTCGGGCTGAGAGCACCGCCTTGAGGAACGCCCCTGCTGGTATAGCGTCGCGTAGTTGGGCCATCGTCAGTTAACACAAAGAATGATCTTGCAGATAGGTAGCTTGCAATCCACAAAAAAACTCGACCACCTAGGCCAACCGTCGCAAGGGCGTCGAGAATGGCCTCATGTAATACGTTATCGTATGCCCCTTTCACATCTAGGAATAAAGCTGCAGATAAACGCTTACGGGACTTTTCGTGCTGGACATAGGAAACGAGATCAACTACACTGTCGATAGAAGAGCGGTCACGTCGGAAACCAGCCATGGAAATCGGATAAATCTTGTAGTATTCAAGGTACCATTCCAGGCGGCCAAGGATCATCCGTTCCATTATCTTTCCTACACAGCTGGCCAGCGCTATTGGGCGGTAAGAGGTGAGCTCTAATGGGGATTTGCCCTGCTTTAAGAGTGGCACCAGGCGGCTTACTTTCCATTCGTCAGGAACATTTCCCTCCTGCCATGAGGAGTTGTAAAGGCCCAACAACTCTATCCGTGCGGACTCTCCGAGATAGCACAAGGCCCGGTATGATATATGGTATATATATATATATATATATTTATATATATATATATATATATATATATATATATATATATATATATATATATATATATATATATATATATATGTATATATATATTGTATGATATATGGTATATATATATGATATATAAATATATGTATATTTTAATATACTTTACAGGCCCTATGGGGTATTGTTTAAGGGGGGTTACAAAATCAAGGCATAAAAAAAGAGTAAGCAGCCTTCCGAAGTCTAGTACAAAAGATTGCCTCAATGACGGGCTAATCAACATTACTACAAAGATGAAAACATGAAAAAGGAAAAAAAAAACTGAAGTAATGAAATGCCACAAAGGTACACTTCAAGGAAAGTAACACGCTTAAATAGTCTAACGGTGATGCTTTCACACGAATTTAAAAAAAGAAAAGTTTTGCCGAGTGAGTTAACCGTGCTCCAATAACGCCGCCTGTCCCATATGAGGATTCGATAAGGCGTATCATCGGTCTGGCAGTGCTCTCCCGCACATGCAAGAGCCGCAAACACGACGTGTGCCAGATTATGGCGGCTCTTGCGTGCTGCGTCAGTCATTCACGCCTGTCCTACAGCGTGCAAGGAGATAAAGCTGTCTCCAGCGGGCGTATTCTTATCTCTAGGATGCATATCGTGGTGGTATGGGAGTTACAGTGCCCATAAGTCGCCTTCTATTGACGTCATTACGGCAACTGCAATAGTGATCACTGTAAAGCAGCTTTACGACATGTTTCTTGAGCAAACAGAGACTCTCGCAGGGAAATCTGGCTGTGCAAATATGGAAAGACAAACAGCGATGCCAAATACGCTGCGCGACTTTTGTCGTTGTGTAGTATACAATAGCACTATAGTGCAAGAGTGTTGCCTTTAATTTTTTTTTTCTCTCTACCTCTACAATTCATTACACAACTGACCATTCGTCGAGATATGTCTGTTGACCGGAAGCCTTTTCATTTTTCTCTATTAGTATTTTTGTTCGTTCCTCTGGAGTGGTGCTTAGAGTCGCCCTATAAAGCTCCCGTTCATGATTATTTTTATAGTGATTGGGGCCATGCTGGCGAATTTTTCCCTGTGGTGTGGCTCCTTCTTATATTTGCGGTCTTCAGCACGTATAGTATATATGTTCTCCGCCTCACTTACACAGCTTGGCGGATTCGTCTGCCCTTGTGGAAAACTACCTCGGCGGCTTCGTGGTTGTACACCTTGATTTATGGTTTACCTGCGCCGGAAGCGACCTACCCTTATCTATCACGCAACTATACAACATAAAATGACCTGGTCTGACACAGGGCGTTTCCAAATGAGTGCTTATCCTTGCGAATCTCTTAGTACATCGCCGAAGTTACAGCAGTGATGGACATTCAGTCATTTCGATGTCATCAATGTAGGCTTACTTTAGCCACGCTAAAGATCTGGGCCCTTGTTCGCAAAAAAAAAATCATGTATTAAAACAGTTCACAAGTTCAAGTGTCAGCAGATGGGGTTGTGGGACATATATATCTTTCGGCGTCATTTTTTCACCCTAAAATGCAGATATGGCGGGAAAAGGAAACACGTTTGCAATATTTCCTACTCCAGAAGGATCGACATTTGGGCGAGTTGGTAATGCATCTTGAAGGAGTGTACGGTAGCGCGATTAAAAGGCGGGACAAAAGAAGACACATGGGGACGCACACAGCGCTGGGGCAGCACAAAATGATGCAGACAGAAGGCAGGAACACAAAAGACAGCGCTGAACTCACAACTAAACTTATTCGCAGGCATGCACAAACCTATGTGCACAACCCATAGTCCCGTGCTCTTCCATCGATGGCGCCATTATCAGTGCGCAGGCAAAAACGCAAAATCCTGTAATCTAATGCTACACCATGGGGTGCCTTAAAAATTCAAATTCACTGTCATACAAATTTAATGATGGCACACTTACACAACGCGGCCCCTTTTTCCTGTTTCAGCAGGCCTCTATATTCTCCCTCGTAGTCTGATTTCTATGCGCGGAAAGTATTGTGGTGTTTTTATAGATTGGGAGTGCACCCATGCTCAGAGCAATGCCCTGAGACGTGCGAGTAGCCATTGCACGTTAGCGAGCCCCTATGCTCAGACAACCTAATGTTCAGGCAATGGTCGACCTCTTTGGTCGATACAGGCGTGACCGCAGGAAAATGGAAGCTCGTAAACAACTCCCATTCTAGAGTGCGCAAGCGTGGATGTATGCTTTACAGCGCAGCCTTTCCCAGCATGAGTGGAGGCAGCCTGGGCCAATTTCCTATCAATCTTACTGCAAATTTTGACAACTTGTTAGGGGCAGAAAAAACGACCATTACATCAAACCTGCCTGCTACATTACTGAGGCTGTGTAACAGCTTATGTACATATGGAATTACAGCCAGGTTTTTCTTCTTGTCGGCAGGCTCTAGACTGTTCACTCTTGTGGGTGCTCCTAATTTTACGCGCTTAACAAGCTTCTGTACGGTCATGCGGATAGCATCCTCTCAAAAACCTGCCGTGACCCGTTCGTGAATACTATGCACTATGCGTGCAATTTTCTTTTGTTTCCAAGTACGAGTAAAGATCTGTTCAGAAATACATCTCCCATCGCGTAGTGCGACAATAGTGCACATCCGCGTATTGGACAACGAGCATATAGTAGCTTATTGCACTCTAGCATACTCAACTACCATCAGCACTTCCATTTTCTTTTATCGCCCACTTCCCACTACACCTCTGAGGAGCAGCCGGCTAGATACGAATTCGCCAGGCCAATCTTTCTTCTTTTCTCAGCATCAACATCTTCTCTTCCTCCTCTCCCATCGCAAAAGTTGTTTGTAATTTGGTTTTGCCGTATCGCGCGTGTAACAGTTCGCGTACTTCACCGCGTTTTGCAGCTTAGCGAATGCGTATGCCTGCGGGGAAGGACTGAAAGACGCGGATATCTCCAGCACGCGACCTGTATTCGTGACCCATGGGACCGCGGATGACGCTAGCTGTCTCCGGCATCGGCAGATTTTACTTGATGAGAAACCAGCCGAGTATACGCGCCGAACTTCGAGAAAGAAAGAAAATTTTGCTCCAATGAAGGCTTCCAATGGGCTGGAAGGCGTACATTTGTTGCGCTAAGAATAATTAGGTACCGTTGGTTGTTTCATTGCTTAATTCTGTAAACAGCAGAACCGGTCAACGGCCTCGCAGTATGGGCCGTAGATACTGCTATATAAACCAATCCGTTATAGGTAGAGTTTTTTTGTTTTGACCTAATTACCGAAACAGCAGCCGCCACGGTCACCAAGGTCTGGGAGGGTTTGCTTCGCTTTAAAGAAAATGAATTATGTGTCTGGATGGTGGGTTCGAAACTTGGTATCGAACCTCAGCTCAATGATCCAATTATTGGGCCACGCCCGCCCGCACACACACACACACACACACACACACACACACACACACACACACACACACACACACACACACACACACACACACACACACACACACACATATATATATATATATATATATATATATATATATATATATATATCATAAGAAGCCGACAAACAAAGACGCTGGCTATATATATATTTGTCCCACGCCAGGGCCGAGATGATTGGCACGTCACATGGCACGTACAAGCAAAAGCACGTATGCGTGGCAGCTTACGGGTATGAAACATGTCCATAATAGTCAGATTATTAATTATTTTTCCCGTCATTCTTCTCTTTTCATCCATCTTTCCTCACCATTCTTCTCTCGACAAACACCAAACAACGCCTTCGCTCTTGCAACCTCGCTGCGTCGACGTCTCGCAGTGAGAACTGGCATAGGGTGCTGTTACATTTTGTCATAATTAATGAATGGTGTAGTGAATCAACATAAGGAATGCATCAAATTAAAGACCTGAACTATGTTGTGTGTAAATATAAACACTGCATGATGTTACCGATTGCTTAATATGACAATAAAGGCAATTGAACGCGTCGCATTTGGTGCTACTGTAGCCGCTATTACCCGCTTCTCATATATTCCAACGTGTGCAGTGGATATTTGTCTCTTTCTTTTTGTGACATTCGAACGAATGCCACTGAAGCCAATGTGGGGGGAATCGAAGTTTGTACTCCTGAATTTATCTGCGAGAAGGCAGAAATAAAAGCGTTTTCGTTACTCTCCCATGCTTAAGAAGACTTGTTGCTGGGCTTGTTGGACAATGGCATAAAGTGAAGTTAAATGAGCTGAAGAAAAGACAGGAACACTACTGAAAGCCGCGAGCGCATGATGCTCAGCCTTCGTCCTTTCATTTTTCCTTTCGTCTTTGTTTTTTCACTTTTCTAATTTTACTTTATTTCTCATACTTGCCTGTAGCTTGTGCGTCAACGCATCAAATAATACGGGTCTTGTATGTCTGTTTTCCCCAAATAGAGTAGGAGGGCTAGCCGCATTTTACACTCTCTATCTGTGACACCGTCGCATATGTTCTTAAATTTATAAATACAGAAAACAAGTTAAGTTTACACGCTATTTGAGCATGCAGCACGTTGCTCCTAGCTTTCCGAAAGTGTGTATCATTATGTTTTTTTGTTTTTTGTTTTTATATGAGACGTGCTACTTAAGGCGCTGATGACCATTTGGGCGGTAGGTATAACTAATTCGCAGGCAAGCTTCTGCTTTCGTTGTATAATGCACGACGATGTGATGGCTTGGCAGGGCCCTTATGCCTCTTCGTTTCAGAATAATTCTTGCTTTACTACATGTTCTTACTTAGTTTTCTACACGCTCTCGTTATACTGTGGAAGAAATAAAACAGTCGTTGGGTATATCCTGTGTTTAACGTATGCTGTGCTACTGATTAAGTATGGCATGGAGTAGCCGTACTGTATACAACCTGCATTTGGAGGGTCCTCTGACAAATGAAAATGAAAAATGACAGGTTTAAGCAAATGAAACACCCCTGCTTTCTTCATTGACGCCTACTCCCTAACACCTTTGTCGTTGTCACATACCACGCAAAGGCAGAAAAGCGCTTTTACTTAATTTCCTGGTTTCAGCGGCTAAAAAAAGACGGTTTTAAGCCATGTCTGGAGCCTCGGCGAGAACACGCCAACGAAATGCTGCTGTCATGATTTTGCTAATTATTTCATCTGAACGGGCGTAAGTTGTGTTAACTGAAAAAGGTCTGAAAAAGAAATTCCTGGTTTCAGCGGCCGATCAGAAAAACCGTATTTAAAGCATGCCTGTAGCCTCGGTGAGAAGAGCAGATGAACGAAATCCAGTTGCTATGATTTTGGTAATTATCTGACCTGAATGGGCATAATTTGCACGAAAGTTAGTTTGTATGTATCAAATGAAAAGGTCTAAAAAAAACATATTCAAACGCTCGGTTTCCATTTGAGAAAAATAACACTGTGACGATGAACTGTGAGCTCGCACGCTGTTCATCTTGTGGGAACTGTGCTCGTTTCTTAAAATTTCAATAAACTCCAATCCAGCTTCCCACAACGTTGGGAGAAAAAAAAATGTACATGGCGCCCACTTTCCGGAAGACGTAATAAGTACGCTGAAAGGACACCACCCACATTTAGTAGGCGAAGTATTTGAAATTTTCGCGAAATTACGAACACAGAGGGTGGGGTATTGCTAGTTCAATTCGTCGAATTCCTATTCGATAATTAAGGTAGTGGTGGCTTTCCAAACTACACCCGCTAGCATAAATAACAGCGGGAGAGATAGAGAAGTAAGGAAGGAAAGCAGGCAGGCAGGAAGGAAGGAAGGAAGGAAGGAAGGAAGGAAGGAAGGAAGGAAGGAAGGAAGGAAGGAAGGAAGGAAGGAAGGAAGGAAGGAAGGAAGGAAGGAAGGAGAGACAGGGAATTTAGCTAGACTTCGTCCAATTTGCTATTCTACACGTGGGGAAGTGGATAGAGAACTGTAATAAATAGTGAGACGGAACACATTAGTCTAAGTGGTTTACACATACTAAGCAATGTACCTTGTATGTATAGTCGGGCACTCAAGTCTATCACCGTCATGTGCCGCAGAAGAGCTTGTGTGGCTTTCCGGGCTTATGAGCTGTGAGGCCATGCTCCCAATACGTTTGCTTCCGTAAAAGACCGATCGCCCTGTCTTCTGATTGCATCAACAAATTGTACCGCCTGAAGCACGAACTGGTCGTCTACGTTGCTGTGCACAATGCACCTTACATGTACGCGTATAAATTGGGCCACGCAGTGGCCCAAGTCATAAGTATGTTAACATGGCTAGCGGTCGGTTAGCGACCCTTCACTCTGAATCTTTTCTCTGCCTTGTCGACCTCAAAACATACGACTACTTCACTGGCTAGTGGCTACTCCCCATTTCGCAATAACTTTACGATAGCGTGGGAACGAGATTTGATACTGGGCAATGAGGAGTGCAGCTCTTCGAAAGTATTGCCAATCCGAATATGGCCAGTCAGTTGTGACTGAAAGAAGGAAGGAAGGAAGGAAGGAAGGAAGGAAGGAAGGAAGGAAGGAAGGAAGGAAGGAAGGAAGGAAGGAAGGAAGGAAGGAAGGAAGGAAGGAAGGAAGGAAGGAAGGAAGGAAGGAAGGAAGGAATGTTCATAGAAGGAAGGTGAAGGATGGTTCATAAAAAGGAACAAGTGTCGTCTATTGTACTGTAGCGTGCATCTACAAAGGAAATCCAAAGGCAAGACTTCCTTTGTAGCTACATGCCACAGTTGGGTGGATGACACATTTTCACTTTCACACGTATTCCTCGCTATCACAGCGTCGTTTTCTGAGAATAAACCCAAACCTAGAGCTACAGGGCACGCCTGAAAGTTTTTACTGAAGTGAATGTCACAACGCCAGCAATTTCATGGGCTGAATAATGACTTCTTATCAGTGGCCATTGTATTCTGCCACACTTGTATAGGCGAAAAATTTTGTTCAGTTGCTGTTGTCTAATTCGCTCCTTCATACACCGCTTCGCTCCACTTTCGCCATGTGAGCCGCCACCATAACTTATCACCTGGCTCTCAAATCTGGACACATGGCCGACGTTCCTGGATTTTAGTAGTAACGTATTCCCTCTTAACTCTGACTAGATATTTCCCTTCATTCCTATGACACAAAGCCACCCCTGCGCTATTCTTATACGCTGTCAAATTCGGCCATATTTAATTTTAATTATATTGAGTTGCGTAATGCTGCCCATTCAGGGATATTGCAAGAGCGGAAATGGTCATATATACACAAGCTGAAAAAAAAAACGAAAGAGAGCACATTAACAAGGAACTCAAGCAAAGGCGAAGCAAGTACAATAAGAAGTTGAGCACTTAAAAAGGACGATTACATGTCGCTGAATGGGAAGACAAAATGATTGAGCGTGGAAAGCGAGTACTGCCACTTAGAGAACGTTCTCTATTAACCCATCGTGTCACCAGCGATTGGCTGAAAGGTTGGTTACGTCTTCTTCGATTGGTTCAAAACATTCGACAACATGGTCAAACTTGGGTGTACAGACTCGCACACCCCCCATAAGAGGTGGGCCAGAACATTTGAAACCGAGTATGCTTTGCTACAGAACTATTACTCGGAACACACAACATCGCCATGACGGCACGCGCACCGTGCAGCTTGCTATAGTATCGGCCGCGAACGAGAGGCACCGGGGAAACCAGGCGAGTTCTCATTTACGGGGCTGTACGTCCGACGTGCACTGGAACCAGCCGAATCCGCTTCGAAGCGGATCCGAATCCTGCAGCAGCGAGCGTGTCGCGTGCTTTTGGGCACGCCGTGGAGCAGACACGTGGTGCGCCACATTATACGGCAGCCGCATCGCCTTTCCTCCCGGCGCCTGCGTTCCTGTGTCGCCTAACGCTGCAGTGCTGCCACGGCAGCTTGACAGCTCCGCGGACTGCTCGAGTAACATCCCTGTTCTTTTTTTCTCCTTAGAAATCGCAAAAGAAAAAAGAAGACGGACACAAGGCATAGAGACAGCGCAAAATCTTGTGCCGACGCTTCCTGGTGCCCAGTTTTTGTCGTTCGTAGAGTCTGTAAACGCGGATGTTGATCTCGTGCACAAATGATCATTTTATAACAAGAGAAAGGGTCCTTCCCGGCCTCTGAGGTGTTAGCTTAAGGTCTCTCGGCGAGGATGTGTTTGTGCGAGAACTTTTTGGGTGGACAAGATTGCTCTTGCGCGTATTGCGTCTACAGTGCGCATCCGCATAATGGACAACGTGTACATAGTAGCTCATTGTACCATAACATAATCACCCGCCACCTCCCTTTCCCTCTATTTGCCACTTCACCTTTCCCCAGTGAGGAGTAGCAGGCTAGAGACACGCTCTCCAGGCCGACCTCGCCTCATTTCTCTTCATTAAAATCTACTCCACCTCCTCTCGGCGAGGCTCCCACTGCCCTATAATAGGTGAAAGTAGGAAGTACATAGGTTCATGTATGTTTCCTTGGCGGACAGCTCCATGGCTAACTCCTCTGACTGATCAGGCAAGAACTGCTGGGTAAAAGATGAGAGACTGACCCTTCCGAACTACATATTCGCACACATTTCATCAATTTAAAATTTTTAGGTATCACGCATTCCTCCAACCCTCAGCTTATTTACTGCGACTGCAGTTGGTCCTCTATAAACTGTTAAGGCGCACCACCTCGAGCTAATCTCCCGCAATCGTGGGCAGGGTCATCCAACCGGGGGCAACGACGGTGGCGAACACACGACGACAACGATGCCGGCGGCTTGACCGTAACCGCGACAACGGCGATGGTGTCAGTACGATGACTACACTTCGTCGGCTGACATATAAGACAGCGGAGAGCCGTCTCAGTTGCACGAGGAAAGCTTACATAACCGCTCCGCATCTGGCAGTGCTCTGTACAACTGCTGCATCACCCATTGAGAGATCGCTAAAGAGGTCGCATCGCGGCTGTCACCGAACTCTAATGAGGAAGGCCGTGCGCACAGCTTGGTTTCAACCCGGCTGCAGACTCCGGAACGCGCAGAGAAACCCACTCTCAGAGTCTCCGCAGCGTACAAAACTCTGCACAATCTATCAAGTGGGAAATGGTGCAGTAGTCGAATCGTTATCGAGCCCGGCTCCAAGAGCCGTAGAGGCGGCTTTGGATAAATTGTTGCTTGTTATTGTCGTACGGTAATGGCGAAGCTGAGGGTGGGTGCATGGTAAGGTGTGGAGCTGGCCTGAAGACGACGGCACGATAACCACGGTGACGAACAGAAGGACGGGTGGAGACAGCAAATTCAGTTTCGAGCTTTTTGCTACTGTGGCAGTATAGCTGATCGGAACTGGCAGAAATTCTGCACCTCTTTTTGTCTAATATTACGCATTCCTCCAATGGCCTAAAAACTTGAGACGATTTAGCAATCGGATGGTTTAATTCTAATGCCAGGGGAGATTTGATAGGGTAGAGAAAATTCTAGTTGAGATTATAAAGTTGCATAAGTGAGGCATAATGCATATGATCGTTTTTTTTTTGTAGTGTAACATATTTAATGCCAAATAAAATGCCAATCGTTCAACAATGCGAACAGATGAGCGCGAACAAGTATGTGAAATTTGTGGGCATGGGACACGCTCTATCCACTCCGAACACAGGGTAATTGAATATCTCTGGGGCGTACTTTGTCCTGCTGAAGACCTAAATAGAATCACGACTATAAACAGATATCGATAAAAACTTCACTCACGTCTTCTATAGCTAAAGGAATTCGGCTGATGGGAAAAGGAGTGAGCACATCAATTTCAAAAAAAAGAAAGAAAGAAAGGAAAGAAAGAAAGGAAGAAACTGCAAGAGCTTCCGTAAAAAATGAAGGAAAAATAACAGGCTCACACATTGCCATTTAGGCCCAGTGAATTACACGCCTTTTCGTTGTGCCTTGCTTCACATTAGTTTGTCTACTGTTGTTCGGGGCGGAACAGGATCGGCGGAACAATGAATTAAAACAATATTGAGAAATAATTCGACAAGCCAAGCTCTCTTGTCTTGATAAAACTACTTTACCCTCACCCCAATATAGTATACCTGTCATAGTTCTTGCACGTGCTTATATGATGTAGATAAGACACATTAACGACAGCCATGCATTAGATATCAGTGAAAATAATTAAACTTATGCGCCTTTGTTTCGGATACTGCAAAAAAAAAATCGCTAATCAACTACCATATTGCAGTTTGTACTGCTTTGATGACTCTGCTCATTTCTTTGAACGTTAGCATTACAGAGACACTGTGCAAAAAGAAACTTCATCAATGATGATATATAGCGAGTATTTTTACTTTTGTCGTTCCTTTCTTATTAGGGCGGGAGGAGTGGACGGAAGAAAATGCTTCTGCTTGTTTCATATAAAATGGCACAAAATATGTACATCGCTCGAAAAGACGCTTACGTCGACATAATCGGCCGAACGTCGGCTCCTTCTGAACACTGTGCCCCTAGTCGGCATTTCGCTAGCCTGCTTCCTTTCTGATTACGTTCAAGTCTGCAAGTTTCTTTACGTCAGGGCTTCACATGCATCTGAATACACGTATTGTGCCCATATGCACGCATCGTCTAAGTGCTGCGGGGTCCGCTTAAATAGTCTTACAACATCGGTGTGTTTCAACATATGATATTGGGCTTTACAGCTATATATGCGTTGCTGCATATATAAGGAGACAAAGTAGAACAATCACAAAGTTCATTTCACGCATGCGAGAGTCTCATTCTTCCTGGTGTCGCCACTGCGGTGTTCTTTTCCCAGAATTGCCTCATTTCGGCGCCATGGCGCTCTTCGTGCGGTGTAAATATAACGAATAAGGATTGCGTCACCACATATTGCCTCGTTAATGCGACGAAAAAAAAACCACCAAGCGATAAAAGAAGCCCTGGATCCTCTTTCGCAAATGCTGCATCTACGTCATCCACTTCCTAGCCTAACTGGGGTAGGACAGAAGAAAACGCGTACCGCATTTACCCGCATCTAAGTCGACACCTCTTACGAAAAGCAGATTTGAAAAATCGGAGTTAGTTTACACACCCACCGACCTTCCTTGGAGTTAGACGTTCTTCTTATGCGACACTTTTGCAATAAATACGACGCGTCTGTTCCGTAGTGAGTGCTATTACTTGTCGCATAACTCGGAAAACACCCTAGAATCCACCAAGGGTACTTCGTCCTCTGTCATTGGGGCCATGTGTGCGTGTGTACGTGTGTTCACGTGCGGGTGTGTATATATGTGTACGTGCGTGTGCGTCCGCATTCATGTGGAGGAGAGAGGGTGGCGGGGCATGTGCGTGCGGTTATTGTTGTACTAAAATTCGAAATTATTTTAGCCTAATTACACACACTCTCTTGCAACAGGTCCTCAACATAGCTCGATGACCATTAGTCCATCTGTGCAACGCCGTCACGATAATGTGCAACTTCTCGCCTTGAAATTATCCTCTTTCTTTACATGCACTTCAGTACCATTTGGGCTCACAGGCCCAATAAGCGGATATGATAAGTTTACTCACGTGTACACAGAGCGTCTTCAATTACTGGCAATTAATTTTCAGTATCACTCGCACTAGACGCAAGGAAAATTGCACTTCAGCGTCTAGAACTGCCTTTCTAAATAAGATAACTTGGCAAGTTAAATAAAAAAAACAACGTGTAGTGGCTTCAAACGTGACGGCTTCATACGATATGCCAGAGAAAAAAGATTGATGATAGTGTTGAAAGAAGTTTTGCTCCACACCAGCCAGCAAAGTCAGCAATCCGAACTTTATCCGGTTTAAATTGCGTCAACCCAGTTCAGCTTACGTACTGAAAGTAACCATACAGACTACAAAGTGCTGTTATGAAAATTGTGTCACAAAGTGATTTTGTGAAAAGATCATACAGCTCATTGGAAGTTAGATATTTCGTGGGGAGAAGATCAAGCTGTACATTCCGAGGTAACATATGTTTAACCCTATAGTGAAATCACCGGTCGTTTGTAATCAACCGTACTAAGTGTACTAGGTCTCAAAGCTCTTTATAGGTCTAAGTACTGTCCTCTTAAGACAAAAATGTAGAGTAACGGAGACTCAGGGAAAGATTATAGCAGGGAAAGCGCCTGCTAAAAGGGCTGTCAATATGCTACCAAGTTCTGTCATGCAGACTACACGTCTAGAATGACAGTGAAACGCTTATTACGCTCATACCCAGAAAACAGGATGGGTTCAGAAAGAATTAAAAAGCAAGACAGCTGGTGGTGCCACCTGTCTTGAGGAACGATCTTGGTGGCATACCTTCTTGTTTCAGAATGGATGATATTTCATCATCATCAGCAACAGCAGCATTATTGTCATGATGATGATTATTCTCATGCTACAGCAACGCTCTCTGAAGTCATGGCTTATTGTCAATGTCAGCTTTAGGATAGTGATTCCTTTGTCAGATAAATAGGACTTATTACGCGCAACAAGTAAGCAAAGGGGCAGCCTGTGAAATTTTGAAAATGCGAGCTTCACTTTATTCTGGTATATTCAACATTCTTTCCGCCGTAAATATGCTAATGGAGTAACGAGCAGCTACTGTACCATGTTAAACTGATAATGTGCATTCTTTTCGCATCCCCTCACAGGAAGTATTCAAATTGATTAGCCCGCTATTGTGTACGAGAAGCAGCAAGTATTAGTCGACAGTCTGCGTAGCGTCTTGATTGATCTTGTCCCGTCACTGGGCCCGAAATAGCACTGTGTATATTCGACCTTACTGAAAAAAAGAAAAAACTGTATAACCCATATGAAGGGCTTACTCATATTGATCTATCATCGTATGGCATGCCAGGTTGTTTGGCAGATATTACAGACGGGTTATACGTGGGCGAATGCGGTAGACGTTCGGCGCTAACCGGCGCGGGCGGCGTTAGTCCGCGCGAGAGCTCTTGAGGCTTGCTCAACTATCGTCCGCCTATCGCGTTGGAGCTAAGAGTTTCCCTTTACCCTGCGCTCCCAGCTGGGAGCAAGCTCACCGAAGATGCAGACGCTACGTCAACCCATCGCCGATTTCGAAGAAGTGCGCCGGCCTCGTATGCTTGCACCTAGCAACACTACTTCGGTGCACTACGGGGAACCAGCGGCATACCTGATTGAATGCGCTGCTAAAATATTCTGACGACAGGCAGGGAGGCTATGCATATGGCACGACATCTTGAACGATAACAAACGTGCGCCGCTTGTATTACCGCTTGCTTTAGACTCGTGCGTAAAGCCAAGCTCTGTCCACGGCCGTGCCTGTTGCGAGGAGTGCAAGCGCTCTCGTTCTAGCACGCCGATGTCCAATCGTGTGAGAAGCAGGTTACGTGTGCCTCTGCTTACGCGAAATAGCAGCGTGCGCTACAGAAAACTGATTCTTCCGTCAACTGGACTGCGGTTCACGGCGCTGCTGTAGGCAGGCAAAGTTTCAGCTCTAGTGGCCTATATATTAACAGGGAAGCTGTGCCTGTGACTGTGGCTAGGCATGAAAAACTTGTCCCGCTTTCGACCATTGTTTTGCACGCAACGGTTTAAAAAGTACTGCATGCGCAATTTTCGAAAATGTTCCTATTGCTTTCAGTTTTGTTAATTTCTCGCTTATTGAAATCAAGTCAGCTTGCTATATGCGTATTTTCCTCTCGTGTAGCAGATACCTTCGACAGATGAATGAAAACGACAACGTAGGGATACTGAGTGATGTCGGGATAAAACTAAACACAGATGAAGGCACATGCAACATATGATAGGTTGGATAAGAAAATCTGTGTTGGCCTGGGTTTCATGCAGGAAAGTTGCCGTCGGCGACAGCGTAAGGGAGCTTTCGCACCTCAGTCACCATGCTTAGGCTGTTGATGCTAAAAAAGGGGGCTCAATTAGAGAAACAAATTGCACATTTGCGAGCGGGATTTGTTCTGTTTCGTTATAATTGGCTGGCTATAGGGAGGTAGAGGTAAAGTATGACTCTGCTATTCAATTTCTCGGTGTTCCGCAACAATAAATAAAGAAATAATAAACACTATAGAGCTATCAAATAAATGCTAGTAAACAAAGAAATGAAAGCGGAAATGAGGATAACAAAGCTAATGATGTCACAATGCATGAACTCACTCACGCAAACGACACTGTTGTTAGCGTTTAAATCAAGTCAACGTTCTGTTTTTGCTCGCACTCGTGGCACCACCACCAGGTGCTAACAACTTCGCTAGTGCCACGTGGCACTAGCGCAGTTGACAAGCAGGGAAACTGTTGGCAATTCAACTTGAGGCAGTGAAGCTTGCATGACTCTCTGAATGGAGTAACTGCATGGAAGCACATTCAGCAGTATACCGGCAACGTAACGTGCATTACGCCCAGATTGGATTAGCCCTAACCTCACCTATATCGCTGCACGAAACTATTTCTAAAGCAGGGCAGGTTCCGTGGGCGCACGCGGTTGCGCAGGCAGTGCTGCCGTTCGGGGTCTAATTATATCTGCCCTGCGCTCCGAGCAACACCGATGCCGCAATGTCTTCATTTCAGGCTAGACGTGGGCGCTGGCTCCGAATCTCTGGCTCCGATGCTCCGTCCTTAAACTCCGGTTTCCTCACCCATCTTTTGTTCTTTGCTCTAATGAGTCCCGCGTTCGTTTCTTGCTTCTTTGTTCGTTTCTCTCACCTGATGCGATATGTGTGCTGTTTTGTTTTCACGTTTACAGAAACCCGAGAGACTATTGCTCTGGTGAAGCCACGTGTCTACCCTTGCGCAACTATGCCGTGAAGGATGTTCTTGCGAAGGCTAGTTGCTTTTTCGCTTAGCCCACTCTGCGCAGTTTATTACTGAATCATTTCCTTAACTCAACAAGAATTCGCAAGTGAAACTGCTATTTTTCAGCAATGTGCTGCGTGATGGAAGGAACTGCTAAGCCTGCTAAGATGTGCGCTATAAGCGTAGCCCGAAAGCAATTACACTTATGGCAAAACAAAATGTTTGATGTAAAAGCATTCCTTCTATTGCATCGCCCCCCTCCCCCCCCCTTTTTCGCAACAAAAATGTGCGCGTGGCTATAGATTTCGCCAGAGCGAACGGAAGGGAAGTGATGGTACACTAGTGTGGTAGGAAAACAGAATGAAGACGAAGAGCCTGGTCCGCCACTTTCATATGCTCCCAAGTTTTCTTACTTGTTGTTTCCTTATATCCCTTTGTGTGCGTGTGAGTGCGTGCATATATATATATATATATATATATATATATATATATATATATATATATATATATATATATATATGTGTGTGTGTGTGTGTGTGTGTGTGTGTGTGTGTGTGTGTGTGTGTGTGCGTGCGTGTGTGTGTGTGCTTTGACGACAAAAAGCAAAGGCTTCAACATGGGTCTGGTCTCGTGCTGCGGTTCTTTGTCGAACGACTCTGAATGAACAAAAATGTTCTGGAACTAGAGCGATTTCAACGTACTTCCCTCGTTTACGAAAAGCCCTCAGCGGTTTAGCCAAGACTGCGTCGCCTCGAGGGACGACACTCGGTTCCTGTGTTGCAACCACCCATCAAGGAGGGCGGTACACGTGCAATACGATAAAAGCAAATCATCATGCTGCACTTTGCACTCAGTGCTGGAGGACACACCGCATTTACTCGAATGTAGGCTGAACGCAAATATAGGCCGACCCCTATATATTGAATGCGATAAGACATTTAAAAAATATTTATTCTAGTATATATACGTCGACCCACATCTTTTTACCCACAACTCGTCGACCCACAACTTCGAACATCACACATTTACCATAAGCTCGGCTACTAAAGCTCACTGGTAGATGCCACTAGCTGCTGCCTCGTCGGATGCCTCACAGGCACCCTCGGCACCTCAAACAACGTCGACCTCGGTGCCGTCGAGTGCTTTGATATACGCAGCATTTCTTAACGCCAGTCAGGATGATTACTATTACTCGCTAATTCCAGGAATATAGGTGAATATCTCATTCTACGTAACATATATATATATATATATATTACCACGCTGCGTGTTTGTGTACTCAGGCGAAACGGTGCCACCGTCAGTAGTGCCATCCGCACGCAATGTTCTCGATTCGAAGCTAAAGTTATTGCATGATAGCTTAATCTACTGAAAATGTAATATGTGTATTAGGAATGTATCTCTTTTCCTGCAACGAAAGGAAATGCGTTACGTGCAATGAACCACAAGGTTTTACTGAACACAAGAACTGACAAACAGCTGTGTATCTGCGAAGCCCCACAACGCAGGCTACTATTCACATTCCAGCCTCTACTAGTATATACGTGAATAACATTGTGACGTTCGGTTTTGCTGACTGCGGTTAAAGGCTGCTCCGAAATTGAATGTCTTCTGAGATTTCGTGGTCCGTGAGCTTTTGTGGTTGACTGTAGATTAATGATTTTTGTCGATGAGTTTTCTTCTCAGTGCGCACTGCCAGGTCACGGGCAGCGGGCTTGTTCATTTGTATGTGCATTCGCAAAGCAAAGGGCAACTTAAGGGATTTGCCTTCCTAAATTAAGCGACAAGGAGTCTTAAATGCCATTATTGGTATAACTATTGCTTATGAAACGTTGGAATGCATTACATCGCACAGGTTTATTGCCACGTCGGAGACTCAACGGATGAAAGTAATCCTCTACTGTAGTTCCCGCAGGAGCGGCGGTGCAATACCGATGGATAGATGGTGCAATAATTTTCTTTCTTATTCTGCAATACAGCGTATCTACAATACAGCCGACCTCATAGACGTTGTGTGATGATTATTCCTCTTATAGAGTGCTAATTAAAACAAAATGTGGAATTATACGTGCCAAAAACACGATGTAATTACGAGGCTTGCCGAAGAGCGAGACCCCTAATTAATTCAGGCTACCTGGGATTCTTTAACGTGCACCCACTGCACGAGGCATGAGCGCTCTCACATTTCGTCCCCATAAAAACCCGGCTGCATCATCAAAAAATTATACCGGGTGTTTCAGTGGTTTTTTTCAAATTTTTTTAGCAAATTGCCTTTGGCAGATAGCGCAGTTCTAGTCCACTTCCACAAAAAAAAACTGAAATTCATAATCGACGAATTAAGAAAAAAGCACTAATTCAGTTTTTAACTAATTAGCTTATGGCGCATATTGCAATTTACAAATTCTAGCGGGTGAGACTGCAACGCCTATCCACTTGAAGATAATTGTGTGGATGACGCCATTTACAAGATATGCGCCGTCAAACTTGCAATAAATTTGCTTTATCGTTCCACTTACTTTGTGAACGAAATGTCGTTTCATGCATTAAAGCAAATAAGTAACTGGAACTCCAATGCGTTTCTCCCCAAAGTTTGGGAATTAATATCTGGAAACTGGTATCATCCTAAGAATTCGTTCCAAGTCTGCTTACGAACTCCTCGGCTAGAATTTGTAAATTGCAATATGTGCCATAAGGTAATTTGTTAAAAACTTATGCAGTGAAATTTCGTTAATTGGTCGATTATGCATTTCAATTTTAGAGATAGTAATATTATCCTCTTTGAGAAGGCCTGCTCATGGCCACAGGTGACCTTACTAATTTTTTTGTGTGTTCGCTGAAACACATGCTACAGAGTGCTAGCGCAAAAAGTTATTATGGATTCGCACGATAGGTTGATCTCAATTTTGACAAATGCATTTCATTTTCTTTTCTGCTTTCTCTCCTTTTTTTCTTTTATTTATTTGTATTCTTTTTTTTGTACTTCTAGCGAATGCCCCCTTGTTTACACCAATAGTAACAAATCAAATCAGTACGCGGAGCCAAGACGACGCTGCCGCGTCGTTTTTGAACGAACTTGACATTCACACCTTCTTCACTATATATGAGAGACCGGTGTTTGGCGTCCCTGAATCCGCCGGGCCATTTTTTAACCTTTGAAGGGCACGTTGACCAGTTCGTTCGAACTACACATCAGCGAGATATTCCCATTAGTGAAATATGCGCAGGCGCGGATTTCAGTGCGCAAGTGCAGAGTGATTTATTATTTTCCAGCGCAGTAAGAATTTTCCAAACGCTGAGGACTTGGTTTCTATCAGTTTCGTCGACGAGGCTAATATTGATTTCTTTTTTTTTTATGTGCGAACATTTTAAGGTATTGCGCACCATAACGAGTGTGAGACCTATCGGAGAAAAAAAGGTCTGGTACCTTCAGCAAACTCAATCTAGCCTGCAGACTAATGAAACACTCACTCGGTTTGCTGTCGTTTTGCTCTGTCACCTTACAAATGAGTTGTAAAAAAAATGAGCGTTTCCTTTTTACGAAGAAAAAAAAACAATTCTAGGACAAGAAAAAAAAAAGAACAGAGGGAGATGTTGCAGTACACAAAGAAACAAAATTATAGTTCGTGGTTTTCAAAAGAAAGGAAACGGGTAATCCTGATATGCACTTCTACCATTTCTTCTAAGCGTAGGCGAGCCCGCAGACACTTCGATGTGCACTTAGCCGTGCCTGTCTCACAATAATTATATATATATATATATATATATATATATATATATATATATATATATATATATATATATATATAATTATTGTGAGACAGGCACGGCTACACACACATTTCTGTTTACTTCCTGCACTTAGTTGCTTCTATCCCTTTCTTTCTTCAATTTCCATAAACCCCTTTCTGTCACTACCGTGTAGGGTAGCAAACCAGAAGCTGTCATCTATCTGGCCAACCTCCTTGCATCTCTCTTCCATCTGCTTCTCGCACTGAAGACATGCATGTAGAATCTACGCAAGGTTCCTGAGAAGGTTTCTGGCCGCATTTCGTGCCGGATCACAACAAGGCACACGCGAGGTGTTAAAGCAAGACAGACAGGCAGAACGAACAACACGAAAGGCCAGGAGGGGACAGGCTTTGGAAAGGCCATGCGCCTCGGCCGAGGTGGCCTAGTTATGCTGTTTGGCAGCGGGTCCCTATCGCGCGGTGCGCTGTTGCGTAGGCTGCGGACCGTGTTTGGAAGGTGTCCGTTTTATACCCGCATATTTCCGCTGTAAAAAAGCTCCACGCGCGTGCTCGCACACACATCTCCCCCGTCTGTTTGCGCGACAGGCGATGGATGGCCTTGCGACAGCGCGCTGTGGAGGGGGCAAATGAAGGCAAAACAACGAGAAAAATGACGTTGGGTGCGGAGAAAAGTTGTAAACCTGGCTTCTCGTACGTTGGCTCATTCGGCGAAGATCGCAAAGAAACCAGAGCGTGGTTATACCGGTGCCCCGAGTGGCTGCCTAGCAGGAAGTCTTTACTTCGCGATGGCTTCTTGCCTTTAGAGAACCCGGACAAGTCAAAAGATGCAAACTTGAATCGCTTTGTGCACTTCAAAGAAGTTATCTGATATTCTCAAAGGTGATCCCATATTTAACGCAGTAACCATAAGAAGGGCGTGATAGTTTCCATGGAAACAAACGGCGAATGGCGTCTCCACAATATTCGTAGAGAGTAAGCATGTCGAGGATATCCGTGCACAGCGCTGGCGCAGGATTTTGGGTGTTCTGAGGATCGAGTGTCCGTAGAGGTATATCCACTCTTACGAGGCAATTTTTTAAAACTGTATTTAGAGGTTGGTGCTCGTGTGTGGCGGAGGCTATTGCTCTTTTATAAAAACTAATTAAACAAATAGTAACGAAATGTGTATGTAATGAAGATACTTTGAGGCTCCAACTGCAAGTATAAGTTGGTGTGGGGATTTCGCAAAGGAGTAATAGTACCAGGGTTATAGTTAGGAAATTCTATTCTGCGCTCAAAATTATACAGTGTGTCGATATTAAACAACACTGACTTTATAATGAAATAAAAAGACACTATAATACATAGAAACCTGCGGTTTGTGGCACCATGCAAAACAATTAGGCAATATTTTTGTTGTTATTTTTCTAATCTCTCGTTTTGTTTCAGGTGCTGAATAAATACCAAAAATGACAACACCTCAAGCGAGAGCCCAATGTGAGCTTTAGTATGCGTAAACGAAGTCACGCATTGCTGTCCAACTAAACTTTCGAAGTGAATTTTTATGGAAACCACCAGACATTTTGAGTTGATTAGGATGATTCCACAAACTGCAGGAATCAATGCATCATATGTTTCTTTTCTTATTTCAATTTGAAATCAGGGAGGTTTCGTGTGGATACCCTGTATAGAGGGTCTGTCCTGAAAGTAATGTCGGCAAGGCCATTACAAATGATTTATTTAATTTATCGTTACAAGTGTTTAAAGATCTTCAAAATACTTTCCTTTTGCGTCGATACATCGGCTCCAATGAGACTTCCAGCTCCCGAATGCGTTGCTGTAGTCCTCCTCTGGAATGGCCTTTAAAGCTGCGGTGCAAGCTGCTTTAATCCCGTTCAGTGTCCCAAAATTCTTGCTTTCAAGGGCTATATTGAGGCGTGGAAACAGAAAAAATTCGGGGGAGCCAAGTCCTGGCTGTACGAGGGCTGGGGGATCGTTGACACCCCTGCTTTAACCGACGATGAAGGCACTGTGGGCCGGCGTATTATCGTGGTGCGACTTCCAGTTCTCTGCGAGGGCCAGCCAGATGCGTTGAACCCTGCGTTTCAGTCTTTTCAGGACTTCCACATAAAATTTGGAGTTCACAGTGGTTCCAGGTTCTACAAACTCGTGATGAACCAGTACGTGGATGTGAAAAAGAAACGTTGAGCATGACCTTGATCTTTGATTTGCTCATCCTGGATTTCGTCTGGCGAGGGGACGAGTGCGTGTGCCCCTCTGATGATTGCCTTTTGGTCTCCAGGTCATATTGAAATACCCAAGTCTCGTCACCTCCAATGACATCCAGAAATTTTTGATCCCGTTTGCACATGTCGAGCTTTTCTTGACACGTTTCAATGCGGAGTTACTTTTGGTCGTCAGTGAGCACTTTTGGAACCATTTTTGCGCACGCCTTCCGCATGCTGATACCTTTGTAATGACTTCATGAAGTTGAGTTTTCGTAATGTTTAACATGTCGGCCATTAAACGAACACTTAATCGTCGGTCAGAGTTGAGCAGTTCCCTCACTCGCGTCACATTGTCAGCCGTGGAGGTCAAGGATGGCCGTGCGGCGCGGTCTTCGTCGCTGACCTCTTCCCGACCTTCCGAAAAGGTCTTGTGCCACTGAAGCACTTGCCGATTTGACAGGGCATGTTCTTTGTAAGCAGTTTTGAGCATAGTAACAATTGCCGCGGCGATCTTGCCAAGTTTCACGCAAAACCTGATCGCAAATCTTTGCTTTAATGAGCGCTGCATTTTCACTTCCACATAAATAAAAAAAACTCTCCGGACAAGCCCACCCTACACTCGCCGATGCTTGGAGCATACTGAGAGACTGAGCGCTGCTTAGCTGGGTTCCCCCATTACTAGTTTGAACCGGTTAGACCATGCTCCGACGCGTAGTCGCGCCACAGTAAATTCACGGACATTATTTTCAGGACAGACCCTGTATATTGGTATATTGACGAGGTTGGAAGTTGACAAAATGGCGGTGGGCCGATTGGCATTGAGCGCCTGCGGCAAAACTTCAAACAAGGTATTGCAGAGGGACAAGGTTGGGGCCCCTTTTGAAGCGAGATAAGCACATAGAAAGATCATTTCTGAAGAAAGACTGAGTAAGAGGAATGTCGACGAAAATAAATGTGTAGATAAAGTGCACCAATATCTGTACCAGAAAAGCGTGTGCGCTAAATGAAGGAAGAAGTCGAGAAAGTTCTTAACGAAGTTCAGTGTGATTGAAAGCGTAGAAAGACAGCTAGGATTAATCAAAAAAGAAAGTGAGAGAGACAGAGACAGGGAATTAGGTGCAAAGTATGGAAACAAAAATGTCCACGGAGATTCACAAAGGTGGCAAAAGAGAAATCAAGAGGGAAAGTCAACACATTAGCAAAAAGGGCAGTGCCACGCTATTTCTGGCTCGAGCTGGCTGTCTGAAAACAAAACCGTACACGAGTAAACATTCGCAACAGGATGTGCTATGTGTATACTGTAGTAATATCTGGAAGCCACTCAGCACGTCGTAACGGAATGCCAAGACATTCTACCTGTAAAACGCGTAGTAAACGTCCTTTGTGCAGAAGCAATGCGATCCCGAGCTGATGAGGACATTAACTGGCCAGCAGTCGAGACAAGCAAGAGGGATTCGGCGTATGTGGAGTAGGTGGACAAAAATGCGAGAAGAGATCGATAGAGTCAGTGTCGTACAGAGGAAGCTTGAGCTCGGGGCCAGCTGCCCCACCGCCTAATCAAATACATGCAAAACGCTGAAACGCTCTTCAACCCCTGGACCGACTTCACTGAAATTTATTGCATTAGTGAAAAAGGTTAAAGTCCGGTTGCTCTAATGAGCGAAATTTTCATTTAGTGCCTGACTTCTTTTTTGATTACGAAAAGTGGCAAGCTTGGAAAAATTAAAAGCAACAAGCTTACAAATTCGTTACTCTGCTTCTAAAACGTAT
The DNA here is from genome assembly GCF_038994185.2 of Dermacentor albipictus. Taxonomy (NCBI): domain Eukaryota; kingdom Metazoa; phylum Arthropoda; class Arachnida; order Ixodida; family Ixodidae; genus Dermacentor; species Dermacentor albipictus. The sequence goes on from NC_091822.1 coordinate 133,638,312, forward strand.
GACGCAGTTATGTGAAGTGCATTCGTTAGAGCATCTGAAGCATTGAAATTTGATAGAATAATTTACAGCTTTCGTGAATGTCCTATAAAATTTACCGGGGTTCTGCAAGAAGCCCATTCACAAATTAGCAGTATATTTCAAAGAAGCATATAACGCACATATTTCGTCTCTTCTAAATGTAGTATTAAACATTTTTTCTATATTTTGTATATTTCAGCAAATGTTATAAATATTGGAAACCGAATTACAATTCTGCTTTCTACCGCCTCTAGGTTTTCCCTTCTTCATTTAAATGTAACAAACCTAATCAAGATCCGTAAACTGGTCACCAATAAAAACGGCTTCTCTTTTCCCATATATTCAGGTACGAGCCCCCGAGCTATAGCGTCCTCTTAAAGGTCAGGCAACATCACAATGTACCAATATAGTAGAATAAGAAGAAGATGAACTCTATAACTTCGGCCCCTTGCCCTAGATATTTTACTGAGAGAGAGAAGATCCCGGAGAGATAGCCAAAATGCCAGACGTAGTAAACCTTCAAAGAGGCAGAAAAACTCGATTAGCTTGCAGCACCATCGAGGTCAATGCTGCTACCCCACCGACCACGTCAACAAGCTGCGAGCTTTATTCCGAACACCCATTCCACCCCCACAAAGAACTTGGCTGACAACACCCAAATCCCCAAAGAAATAGGGGAGAAGCTCATCGTCGCCCCGTTGGCCCACAACGTTCATCCCGTGCACAACGCAGGTCGTCGCACGGCAAGAGTGTCGATGATGCTAAACCGAATCTACAAGGACAAGATCGACGTAAGCTTCGTCGTGGATACCGCCACGTACCGAGATGGCAAGGCTTTTCTGGTTTCCGTCGTGGACACGCTGGGCAAAGTGATCAACTGTGCCTCGGTCCGGACGAGTACCCACTCCCTCAGTCATCGGACAAACCAATGAACTCAGAGCCAGATGGTCCTCGCCAGTCATCACACTTCAACTCCTAATAAGCTTCAACTCCCGACCTAAACTCCTTAAAGCATCATTCCGGCTACGTGCATGGCTCCGTCACTAAAGAGGGGGGGAGGGGGGTGGCAGGGGGGCTTCGGTAGCAGCATCGACGTCGAGGAAAATGAGAACGGTGGCTGGCTAGGGACAGGCCATAGCCTAGGAAGCGAAACGGGCGCGTGGCTCAGATCACGAGCGACCGGTGCGAGGTGGCCGGGAGATTTTGTCCGCCGAGAAATGACGCCAGCTAGGACCTTCTGTTCAGTAAAAATATGCTCCTGTTTCTTGTGGCTCATCATCATCACTGATTTTGCTTGCCAAAAGCTCACGCAGGCTACGTGAATAATTATTACCGCACCGCTTTGAAGAAAATGCTGCAGAAAGTATTGTCAGCAGTCGTGATCATCATAATCTCACATGATAAGTGTACCCAACTATAAGGCAATTGGTTCAACTATGCATGCATTACCGAATAGACTCGTGTGATGGCTGCACCCCCATCTTGGTGTCCCAAAATTTGGTAAAAACATTTCCAGTGCAGAAGCAAGCGCGTTTGGTGCCGCGATGCCGCGCGCATGCATCGACGAATTTTCCCGTGCTGCGTACTGCCGCGGGCCACTACGAAATGGCGAAAGCCACCTAAAGCCATATGTCTAGAGCCATATAGGTAGCTCGACCCATATAGTACGTAGCGGCCTTTAGACGGGACCGAACCGAATGCTTTGGCCCCGCCTAAGGGCCACACGTCATCAAAATTGTGTAAAGGAAGTGCGGCCCTTACATGATTCTACACGCTAATAAAGTTGAAAATTTTCAGGCCTCATATCATGTTTTTGGGTTTCTAACCGGAATAGCTATCTGACCACAGATCGTGCAGCTTTATGTAGACACGCCTACATTCTTTATCGATTTGCGTGATCGTTTTTCTGCGGCTTCGGAATGTTACAATGTTATCGCTCGGAACAAGACGTGTTTTCACGGGACAAAACTTTCAAATGTCGTCGCTGATGTAATAGCGAAAGAATTGGATTACGTGCATGACGACAATAGTGGTGTGCTATCGCGCTCAGTGTCAACTACAACGTGCGATCGCTTGCCACGCGCTTTCGTGTCGTACCTCATACTGAGCGCGATAGTACATTCTTGAGCGCACGCGATCACCAGTGATTACACAGGAATGTATACGATGAGTCGTGTATAAATCGCCGAAGCACTTGACCCATGCATCAGGTTCCTGCAGCCTATAATCGCACTTGCCGTTATCGTTGTGCTATGAGTTTCAGTTGTTTTTCTGGGCGCAAGTTCGCCCAATAAAGAGTTAACTTCTTAACTCGCACCTCTGGCAGTGTCTACGTCTTTACCGCCATCATAACGTCACAATACTTTTAGCTCCAAACAGCGGGACGACCCTATACAGACAACGTACAGACAATATTACACACCACTATTGAGACAACGCCTTACTCACGGCTGATGTTAAGCGCAATTTCTTTTTTTTTTTGCTGCATTGAACGAAGATCACGAAATGAAAGCGAAAGTGGTCCAACGCCCGAAGCGAGCACAGAGCTATATGAAGGAAAATAATACACGTCACTTGGAAGTAAAACTTCGCTCTTGAAGGAAGCACGTCGTCGCCCATGAATTGATCCCATAACCATCATTTATCCGAGTAAGACGCCCTAACCAACTAAGCTAAACCCAAGGCTAGCGGATGGTCAGAACGAGAACTAATTATTCTGCATTATTCTGCGGGGAAAGGATCTCTAAATAAGTTAACCGCACTGAAGCGTGAACTGTGGAAGAAAGATCTAGGTGCATACTAGATACAAGGTGAGCGCCCTGTTCCTAATCAAGAATCTCCCCCCACTACCTCACAGATTTAGGAATAACTCAGTCGTTTAACGAAAGTTTCAGTTATTTCGTTTTAATTGAATTCTTGCCAGCCGGTAAGGGCAAATAGATAAGTGCTATCTTATATCATAATATTCATCTATTACATATAGTTATCGATCCCTACGGCAATTCCCTATAACGTGGATATACTACACCTATTTCTCCTTGAATGACTGGCGCCACCTCTTAGTGCAAGCGCCCCGTTTACTACACGTATGCATGAGCGTAAAAGAACTACTGCATGGCTTCTCTTCCTGGCCGCCGACAACAGAAGCCCTTCCACGCCGAATGCAGTGACCTCCGGTAAGCAGCCGGATCGGATTATATGAAGCCACTGGTAACGTCTGCATTAGTCAACCCCCCCCCCCCCCCTTCTCCAGATGCACATTCTTCGGCCACGCAACCAATGTCTGTGAGACGTTCACTGTCGTGGAGCGACCGTCTTCTCCGCCGCATCCATCTACGTGTAGGTGGGCTCCATGAAATTGAGGGCTCGATACGCCGCCTTGCAGTGCTGCCCAGCCATTGCAAGGAGCGCAGAATCTTGCACATCAGGTACGTGTCTACTACGTACCTTGCATCGTCTTCGCCTGCTCTCAACATGCAGCAGGCGTGAGATGAACCAGCGAGAAAAGTCATCCAATTCACACACGTTAATTAGAGCGCTCTCGGTGATATACCACGTGATCAAGATTATGACACCCTCCTCATGTTTTGTGTCATGTTCGCCTGAGCTGGCAAGTCACTGTTGTTTACTTTTAGTGTGCTATTTATAAACGGCCCAAAGTTGTGACAAGCTGAAGAACAGGATTAGAGCCACTAGCTGGCGCAGCATAAAAGAAATTGAACTAAAACCGAACAGGATGTAATCTCTTTTTCAGTTTAACCAGCCTATGGAGCGTGCGTTGAATGCACGAGCGTGAATACGAGCGCGTGTGTACACCATAGTCGTGAATACGAGCGCGTGTGTACACCATGGTGTGATGGAGCCCCGTGGGCGTTCTTAGCTCGAAAGAACGCCGTAGGCGATGTGTAAAAATGTGGTGCTCATTTTGTTCATAGAGCTCTATAGATTAACCATACCAGTCTTGTGATGAGTACCAGGTAAATTACGTGTGGCCCTCATTATTTTCACACATTGTACAAGTACAAGCATTTCAATGCAAGCACGTCTATGCACGAAAACAAGCTGATCGGTTCGCACACTAGTTGCGCTTCATACCCGTGGCACTCTACTCACTTTTACTGGTTTCTGGACGTTCTTTTTTTTCATTCTTTTCTTTTTGCTCGTACTGTATTACTTGATTCCGATGTCCCCTTCACATCCACCTTACGACTTAGCATACGAATGCAGTGAGCCAGTAAATGTGAACGGGGCGGAGAATAGAGAATGTGCTTTCTGGGTTCGGACTCCTCCTGGAGCTATGCGCATGTATGTCTCAGGTGTAAATGGCGTCCTTGAAGAAAACCTCTTCCGAAAGAAAATCCTGCCTTGGCCACTAATCGAAGCACGCTCATGACGAATTACAATGATAGAGTTAATGCATGAGCTAGTCTAATTTTTCTATAGCAGCAGATTCAGTATACTGTGTGGTGCCAGCTTCTCAGTCGGCTGCCCAGAATAATCTGCATTAGGCAAATCTGTGTGTGCGTGGCTGCAAATGCGTCCACGCGCGTTGCTCAGATGAACTAAGACACAGCAATTTATCTTGGCTGTAGCATATTTATATAAGTGGGTCGTCATATTTTTCATCAGACGTAGGAGGCGGTGGGGGGGTGGGGGATGCGAACGGATGAAAAGCTGGTGCCGCATGCAGCCGCGGGCACATCACTTCATAGCTGTACAAAAAAAAAAAGAAGAACACAGCTTAAGGAAAGCCAAAATAACAGCCGAATGTGCGGGTTTGCATCACTGGCAAACTTCCTAGAACTAAACAGAAACGCTTCCGTCAACATATGTTGTGCGAGCTAAGCGCTCACGTGCACAAGACATACGCATATTTCAGTTTGCAGGTTCCTCGTAATGTTAGACCACCGTATTGAAGTGATCTAGGGTATTGCCTTCAGAGTAGTGGTAGACTCTAGCGTCTAGTTTTGGCTCCTTTTCGCTCATACATTGCCAAGACTTCCTAAATCAACGTCTCTAATATTTCGCGTGACACGCGCAAGGTAAAGCTTTCCAGCAACTCAACTGCGCATGACGTCATTGCGTTTCGTTTCGCACAGTGAATGAATAGCCCCATAGTGAATGTGCGACCTGTGTTTCTCAACGTTGTAGCTCAGTCATCACCAAGCAAGGTGCAACTGGACAAACGACATATGTGTTCTCACACACCTGTCATTGCTGTTTCGAGGGGTGTCTCCGTATGACACGTTGCGGGCTCGAGGGACGCGATAACGTGAACGAGCTGAAAAATGCACACTGCATTGCGCAGAACAACACTACGTACACACATGCATGCGTGCACGTACTGTGAAATAGTGAGACGCTCGCAGGAACCAAGGTGCACAACGCGTAGCAAGCCAGTTGAAAGCGTCAGAAGAATAATAATATTTGGGGTTTTACGTGCCAAAACCACTTTCTGATTATGAGGCACGCCGTAGTGAAGGACTCCGGAAATTTAGACCACCTGGGGTTCTTTAACGTGCACCTAAATCTAAGCACACGGCTGTTTTCGCATTTCGCCCCCATCGAAATGCGGCCACCGTGGCCGGGATTCGATCCCGCGACCTCGTGCTCAGCAGCCCAACACCAAAAGCGTAAGAAGAAGCTGCCACGTTGAAACTCCAGCGAAAAAAGAATGTAATGGATGCTTGCAGACTTATGCAGTGGCCGAACACTTGCGCAGTCAATGATTCAGGGATTATTAAGTTCGAAGCTATGCCACTTCATCATAAACTTCCTTACTAAAACAGATGATGGCGTTTTCTTTTTCTCTTTCGCATTTCCCATGCTCACAGCATTGTGCCTGATATACGGAAAGCTCAACACTTCACTCTCCAGCAGGCTTGGTCACGTGTTACTAGTCAATAAAAGGGTTTTGCGTGCTGTATAATACCGCAGCTCTTAAGAACAGTGCTATATTCAATGTGAGAACCTTATTTTCTGGATTGCCTAATTGTTTTGCGGCGCATCTCAACACCTCCTTCGAGATCTTTGTGACTAAGCACATCTTTCTATGTTCGCGATTTTGTGCATGCGAATAAATACGAATATTCTACCTAACCCCATCTAAACACAATAAAAGATGTTATATATTTCTCTCAAGCAAATGAGTAGTTTCTAACCACAAAAGCAGGCATCAGCGTTAAATTTTTTCTCTGCAACCAAGTCGAGACTATCCCCGAAAGTTCAACGTAAGTCTTCGATCTGGCGTTGAGTAGATTCAAGACGATATGAAAACGTGTGACATTTGTCGCTTCAAAGTGGTCTCAATGGTCTCAATCGCAAGTACTTTTTCATCTGACATTACTTTACTGTGGTTCCGGCCAACGCGCCCAGGTTACCATCATGCCACTCTGACTTCTCTCGGTGCTGCCAAGGTGCAGCGCCGGCCGACTAGCGAAGGAGTTATAAGGTCATTGTGATGTCGTGACAGCTTGATAATCAATTAAGGGTGGGAAAAGAGGGGGAAAACTTAATAATGAGAGCATGAAGCTGGAAGTATTATTGAACTTTAACATACGAAGTTTGTGACACCGTGAAAAGCTCGCGGAATTTCGCTGCGGGCCCGTCCATTTACAAGAAGCACAGACGCAGACTTGCTAGCATTCAGTGGTGCGGGCCTTGTCGTGCTCCCCAAATCCTTGACCTACTTTCCTCAATGTCGAGCGCCACCGAATTCGGCACAAAGAAAGGTAAACAAGGGCAGCCTAATGCAGGAGGCGAAACAGCAACAAAAAAAGCTGAACGGTTGAGTGAGCGCGCGTGCTTATATCGGAAATTTAGAACAAACGCGATAGAGTGCAAATGGAAAGGGTCATAAATCATTTCATAGATGCAAATTGGCGACAGCTTCCGGTTATTTGGTCTGTACGGTGATAACAGCACGGCTAATGAAAGCAATGACCACAGAAATCACAGCCACCAACACTAGAGGGCAGAATGAAGCAACCGTCTGGAATCGAGCGTAGGTTGCACTTGATATCATCATCATCATCAGCCTAGTTACGTCCACTGCAGGGCAAAAGCCTCTCCCATACTTCTCCAACTACCTCGGTCATGTACTAATTGTGGCCAGGTTGCCCCTGCAAACTTCTTGATCTGATCCACCCTCCTAACTTTCTGCTGCCCGCTGCTACGCTTCCCTTACCTTGGAATCCATTCTGTAACCCTTAATGACCATCTGTTATCTTTCCTCCTCATTACATGTCCTGCCCATGCCCATTTCTTTTCCTTGATTTCAACTAAGATGTCATTACCTCGCGTTTGTTCCCTCACCCAATCTGCTCTTTTATTATCCCTTAACGTTACACCTAACATTCTTCTTTCCATATCTCGTTGCGTCGTCCTCAAGCTATGGAAAGAAGAATGATTTCAACTAAGATGTCATTAACTCGCGTTTGTTCCCTCACCCAATATGCTCTTTTCTTATCCCTTAACGTTACACCCATCATTCTTCTTTCCATAGCTCGTTGCGTCGTCGTCAATTTAAGTAGAACCCTTTTCGTAAGCCTCCAGGTTTCTGCCACGTACATGAGTGCTGGTAAGACACTGCTGTTATACACTTTTCTCTTGAGCGATAATGGCAACCTGCTGCACTTGATATAACCAAGGTAAAAAGCAGCTCAAATATCTTCACTAGGGTGCACTCACAGCCACTGTATGATGCTTTGGGACATTAAACCTCATCAGTCAGTCAATCGGTAGGTCGGTGGGTTGGTGGGTCGGTTGGTCGGTCGATCGGACGGTCAGTCGGTGTGTCGGTCGGTCAGTCGGTCGGACAATCGGTCGGTCGGTTGGTCAGTCGGTCAGTCGGTGGGTCGGTCGGTCGGTGGGTCGGTCGGTGGGCCGGTCGGTCGGTCGGTGGGTTGGTCGGACGGTCCGTCGGTCTGTCGGTCTGTCGGTAGGTTTGTCGGTCGGTCGGTCGGTCGGTTGGTCGGTCGGTCGGTCGGTTGGTCGGTTGGTCGGTCGGTCGGTCAGACGCTCAATTAATAAATTTATAGCATAAGACTTACGTGAAAATTGTGCAACGCGTTTTACATCACGAAATTTTTCACGTGGTGGTCTGGGTGGGTTGGTCGGACGGTCGGTCGGTCTGTCGGTAGGTTGGTCGGTCGGTCAGTCGGTCAGTCGGTCGGACAATCGGTCGGTCGGTTGGTCAGTCGGTCAGTCGGTGGGTCGGTCGGTCGGTGGGTCGGTCGGTGGGCCGGTCGGTCGGTCGGTGGGTTGGTCGGACGGTCCGTCGGTCTGTCGGTCTGTCGGTAGGTCGGTCGGTCGGTCGGTCGGTCGGTCGGTCGGTCGGTCGGTCGGTCGGTCGGTCGGTCGGTCGGTCGGTCGGTCGGTTGGTCGGTCGGTCGGTCGGTCGGTTGGTCGGTCGGTCGGTCGGTTGGTCGGTCGGTCGGTCAGACGCTCAATTCATAAATTTATAGCATAAGACTTACGTGAAAATTGTGCAACGCGTTTTACATCACGAAATTTTTCACGTGGCGGTGTGGGTGGGTTGGTCGGACGGTCGGTCGGTCTGTCGGTAGGTTGGTCGGTCGGTCAGTCGGTCGGTCGGTCGGTCGGTTGGTCGGTCAGTCGGTCGGTCGGTCGGTCGGTCGGTCGGTCGGTCGGTCGGTCGGTCGGTCGGTCGGTCGGTCGGTCGGTCGGTCGGTCGGTCGGTCGGTCGGTCGGTCGGTCGGTCGGTCGGTCGGTCGGTTGGTTGGTCGGTCGGTCGGTTGGTCGGTCGGTCGGTCAGACGCTCAATTAATAAATTTCTAGCATAAGACTTACGTGAAAATTGTGCAACGCGTTTTACATCACGAAATTTTTCACGTGGCGGTCTGGGGAAATTGGCTTTCTTTGACTGGAGGGAATGCGATTTCGTCAGCGCTTGCACATCAGTGTAGGCAAACTAACGTGCGGTTGCTGAAGGACAGCTTTGTGCGGTAGAGTTGTGTGCGCTTTGCGGAAAGCGAAATGTCATATTATAGGTACTGTCCGCTGCAGAGTATTTTATTTTTAAATATATGGGCATTCATTCCTAAACCGGAGTATTTAAATTTTTTTCCCGAATATTATCCGCAGCACCGCCACTACCACCATCAATACCAACCCTATTTGATCCAGTGCGAATGAAAGCCTACTCACGGATTCTCCCTTAAGCTACGTCAACCGACACCTACCTATAACACAAATCTGAGGACACATAAGCAGTGCTTATGAGTTGTGAATGCGAAAGCACTGATGTTCAATTGAACCTCGTTGAGCGGTCGTTCGAGACGCTTGGCCAACGCCTCCTGAATAGCACAAGACCAGTGCACATCGAGCCGTGATGTCACGCTATCTTACCCGACTGCCATGAAATATAATGGGGATGCTCCTGAGTAAGCCGCGGGGATTTTCATGTCACCGCTTTCGTCACGCCAAGCTTGATAATGGAAATTTCGGTCCAATTAGCGTGATACCATAAAAGCAGAGTGCACAGGCCAGCAAGCTAGAAGGCAATGCTTTAGCCCAGGGGGTAAGACCCCAAGTCTTCTGAGCTTGGGGTCGTTGCTTCGAAACTCACTACCGCTAACCTTCCTTTTCATTTTGAATTTATTGTTTTTATATGTTACTTTCTCTATGGCGATTACCGAGGTGAAGTTATAACGCAGGCGAGAGCTTGCGCGGTGAACGAACGTGCAGTATACGAAGACTTGCAAGAGCGAGGGGAGGTGGCGTCGCGGCGATTCCCTCTCCCCTCACGCTACAACTGGCGCGGCAGCCCGGCAGCAGCTGATGCCTTTAGCCCGCTCTGCTCCGTCAAGTCGTGCACCTGACGGGGTGCAACAGCCAATGGGAATTTAGGCACCATTTCGCTGTTACAGACGCCGGCTTTTTCGCTCAGCGGGTCATTTGATGCTTTCGCATCAATAAGTTTCTTACATTCTTCACTCAAGACATTCTTGCACCTCTCTTTTAGCTCTTGCGTTTGTTGATATCCATTCTGTTAACTGAGTGAGTACATATTGTTCAGTAGATCAGTTAACTAAGTTAGGGACATGGCAGTAAAAATCCGAAGTTGCACAACATAATCAGGACGAAATGGTGGAACTTGCATCGCGATTAATTTCACCGATTACTTTCAAATTCACAAAACAGATGGCAGTCAGTCGTAATTTCAATCGCCATTCTTATTCATGTTAGAGATGCCGAAAACATCGGCGATAGTGGTGGCTTCGCGCGGCTTAGCAGAGACGACGCATTAATTTATACCTTTCGGTGGAAGCCACACATCCAGCCCACGCGCCCGTACAGCTTCCAATTCGGTTAACACCTTAATAGAGGAAGCTTCCCTAAATAACGAACGCCGCTTCGGGATGCGTTCATCGATCGGCACGATGGCACCACCGCAGCGGCATTGCGGGATGGCGGCATTGATTATACGAGGCACACTCACTCTCCGCAGCAATAAAGCGATGCACGCGACGCCAGCTGCTGCAGCTTGCAACCTCTCTCTCTTTCTCTCTCTCTCTCTGACGGTTGGCGCAAGAAGAGGAAATTGCAGAGGAGGTCGCGCGCAAAAGAATGAAATAGAAAATGGGAAATTAGATGATGATATTGGTTCCACTTGGCGGTGTGTCCCTGGGCGTATAATTAGTGAGGGGAAAAAAAAGAACTCTGGCTCGAGTAATTTTGTATCATCTGCTGAAACTCTCTGATTGGTTTTCTTTGCGCTTCCTGCGTCGAAATATAAACCTCATCTCTTCCTGTTGCCGCTTGCCAGTCGACCACGCTGAGGAGCTCCTTTTCGAGAAAGTTCGCGCGGGCTCCAGCAGTACAAACAGAGATTAAAGTGGAAGGCAATCAAGTGAGAATGGGATGACGCTAAAGGTCCGCATGTCTCCGCGTGCAACGTTATCTCTGCCCGCCGCCTTATCAAAATGGTTGTTCCATTCGGGCTTCCCTGAGTTCTGCACAGACCGAATGCTGTCGCTAACTCGCTGTTCAAACGCAGTGCAACTGTGAAGCAACGGTCTGGCGGCTTGATAAATCATCGATAAATAAGAGAAATATCTCGGCTAGGGCTAAGTCATTATTAAAAAAATTTAATGCACAATTTTTTTTGGCTCCATGGTTTAGTGTTGTTAAGCGATGTTTTTTAATGTATTCTGCCTTTGTTAGGTAGTGGCTATTTCTAAGAAAGTTATGGTCTGTGTAGTGGCTGTGATTACTTTCTGTTAGTTAGGATATCAACGCATCCCAAAAAGAACTGTCACATTATAATGTAGACGCAATACCTTCTAGGTAAGAAGTGTGTGACAGAAACTTTGATTATATGTCATCGAAGGATGCACTGCTAATATATTGGGGCGCGAATCAAGCCACTGATTTCTACTCGATAGTGCTGAACAATTCATTACCTGCGTAACTACGCCAAGCTGTTGCTTGAGCATTGTGGTGGGATTTCTATTCGCCAGTTCTTGTTGGTTTACTGTAAATCCAAACGATCGCAAAAAATTTACACGAGAAATACTACTGCAAACAAACATCTTTACAGGGAGCCATGAATTAACTGTTAAACTGCAGCGCTTACTAATGACGAAAGACACCGGCCAGTTAACAAACAAGCCCTGTGTCTTTTGTCTCTTGGGCACACTGTGGTTTTGAACAAATAAATCCCCACTCGCCCTATTTTCAAGGCTGAAGCCACAAATTTGCTTTCTATTTTTGGAAGCTCTCTGTGTCGACGTTCGCAACTAACGTTTTTTCGAGAACCGTTGTGTTATGGCATTCCCTGATAGATCGCCGAGGTCCAGGTATGTCGGACTCTATCTGGACGTTGAGCTTGTAATTTAATGCTAACTCCCCTATATGCCATGAAGGGGCAGGGGAAGTGTCTATATTAGAATATTACAATTTTTGCAAAATATTACTACTGCACGCGAGGCGAACAGCCGCGTTATCCCTGGCGGCAATGGGGTCTTCCTAGAGCGCTCCTGGTGGTGCCGTTAGAGATGAGATGCTGTCTTTATTGAAAAAAAAAAATAGAGCTGTTTCCCAGGATAATGGCCTCGTGTGTTACTTTAGGAGTTGGGTGAAAGAGCTGGTGTACACAGTGATCACACAAACACACAAATGGCACAAGTAGCTATAGAAATGCATAGACTCAATTTGATCATGAAGTTTGAGCAGGCCCATTACAGCTGTTGCCGTGACATGCAAGCCAAAACGTGCTTCACTGGTAGCCAGTAATGCTGTAGACTCTGGTGACTTGCAGCTCTACAGTCGGGCAGAGCGCGACATCAGCGCATCCGCTGGTGGAGAGTAGTGTCGTAACAAAATACGCACAAAAAAAAGAACAAAGTCGCTATGACGCATCGCTCTGACGAAGGCGGCTACCTCTTTTATTGCATCTGGAGGCTCGTCTTACGACAGCGCAAGGTGACCCCTAACGGGAAGGTGGTAGATGCGTCTACGTTCCACTTTGTGACACAGACGCTCGCACCTCAGCTTGTCATTGTCACCACTTGTCAGTGTCTTGCAGGAGAAATGGCGTGGCGGTGTGTCTCCGGACTGCCAGTTGCTAGGAATAACTTTACAGAGCTTGGTTTTGGGAATATTTATTAAGATTTACGCATGTTCGAGTGCATAACTTCCCGAAGAACACGAGAAAGTGCTAACTTAGTTCTACTGTCACCGTCACAATTGCTTTATTTCCCTTAATCACCCCCGCAATAGAAGAGCTTCCCACTTCGAGAAATGAACGCATGGCTGGACCATTCATGTAGACAACTTGTTTATCAAAAATAGTTTTGATACAGTGACCACGCATGTCTGCTCAAATTGTGCGAATTACCGTTGAATCACTGTAAAACTAGACACCCCTCAGATACTTTGGCACTGTGTAGCTCTCGTTCCAAAGTCCTATGCGTTCTTTCTGCTGTAGACGCAAGTGCACATTTAAATGGTCTAGAAAATAAGGAATCCATATTCATAACATGTAATTTGTCTACGGTATAAAATATGGAACCCGCACAGCCTTCTTTTATTAAGCATGCGCCCTATGGAGCAGACAATCTTCTGAACCTCTTAGCTATATCACTCGCCTCATTATTAGAAAGTAAGAAATCTAAAAATAAAATGACATATTTATAGTCGGTGTCAGCAAAAATATCAAGGTTTGATACCACTTTGCCAACATTGAAGAGAGAGAGGCGGCAGAAAGAAAATGCAAGGAGGTTAACCGGGTGGCATGTGTGGTCTGCTAACCTTCGCGGGGTAACGGGGATAAAGGCCGGTAAGAAAAAAATTCCCGACAGAACTCATCTCACGATGACTGTCGATAGTAATACTATTAGCATTCAAGAACGGTATAGCGAAACACCGCATTTGTGAAGTTACATTTCTTTACCAGCTTTAGTAGTAATCCTGATACATTCGCTGCTTCAGCTATTGCGACATGCTGTGGGCAGGTATTCTGTAAGAGTCCACCTAGTGGACATGTCCATTTCGTCTTCTGCTGAAGTGCTGATTGGCTGTGGCGCCTCGCTGCCGCGGTTGCGCAGTCCATCGCAGTCAATGAGAACTTCAACAGCAGACGAAATCGACATGTCCGCTAGGTGGACTCTTACTGAATACCTGCCCTGGTATCGTCCCCTTTGATATGGCACTCGATTGCTAAGGTCGTCCATAAACATGTCGGTATGGCGACGACTCTATGACTCCGACGTAGGGATGGCGATGGGATCATGAAGAAGAAATGACGTTGACGGAACGACATAGGCGGTGTGACCACGACTGCATGACAAAAATGAGACGAAGATTCTGGAATGACAATGACGACATGAGCACGATGCTATGACGACGAGTGCGCGGTGTTGATAGAGTAAAGACGATGGCATGATGACAACCGGACGACGAGGATCGAATGACGACGACGGCACAATCATGATGGCATGACGACGACAGACGACAATGAATCCAGGATAACGATAGATTGACGAAGAAGCAATGACATCGATGGACTGACGAAGGTAATATGACGACGATGGCATGGCGACAATTAATGAAAGTACTGTAGTGATGACGAGGGTAAACGACAGCGTGAGGACGACGACTTGAAGAAAACTGTATGGCGATGATTCTGTGGACATTCTGACTCCGAGGACATAATGAGAGTCGGATGTCGAAGGTATAGTTACGACGATGGAATAACCATGGTGGCATCACGGCCAGTCATGGTATCACAACGACTCTATGACAGAACGTAATGACGACGGTGACATGGCAATGGCATGAGTGCGATGGTATGACTCCGAGGTTATGAGGACAATGGCAGGAAGACGCCTGTATCAGGAAGCCTGTACGACGACGATGGAAGGACGACAATGGTATGAGGAGAATTGGATAACGAAGCTGGAGTAACGATGGTATTACTACCACGGCGACATAACCGTATGACAATGGATGCTTGATATCGACAGTTGGACAACGACGCAATGATGAAGATGACATAGATGGTGACATAGATGACATAGATGGTGACATAGATGACAGATGGTGGCATAGCTGCGATTGAATTACATCGTGATTACAATAGAATCACGAAGATGGATTCACATGGATGGAATGATAAAGGCGTTTACTGAACGAAATTTACTCTTCCGGCAGGTCAGCCGGCACAACCAACTCGCCTCCGCCGCTATCTTCATCTCTAATGGATGCTCCTTTCACACTCAGAGAGCTGGAACTAGCCATGAGCAGCCTCCGACGTCGCTGTGCGGTGGGACCTGACCTTATCAGTAATCAGATGTTGACCAACCTACCGGTTGAGAGACGGTGTGATTTCCTGGCATTTTTTAACCAAGTCTGGGCCAGTGGGGCTATCGCACATTCATGGAAGGTAGCATGGGTGGTACCGGTTCTCAAGCCTGGAAAGAATCCTGCAGCTCTGGACTCATACAGACCGGTATCACTGACCTCGTGTGCAGCGAAGCTAATGGAGAAGATGGCGTGCACAAGACTCACTTGGTACGTCGAGAAGGGTCGAAAACTACCATTGTGCATGACTGGGTTTCGGCAGCGTCTAAGGGCTCAAGACAATGTACTGGACCTGCTAAGCCACATAGAACATTACAATGCGGATGGCCTGTCGACACTTGCTATTTTCATGGATGTTTCTAAGGCTTACGACTACGTGTCTCAAAGAGCCATCATCAGCCAGCTACAAGTTATAGGCGTCACGGGTCATCTCTTGCACTTCATACATACGTTCCTCAATGATCTTCGCACCAGAGTTCTTCTTGGCGACACTTTTAGCGATGAAATACGTATATTTCGCGGTGTGCCACAGGGGAGTGTTTTTTCCCCCTTATTATTTAACATTGCCATGAGTAGCCTCCCAAGAGTACTAAACCATCGAACACCAGTGAAGATATCTATATATGCCGATGATATCTGCATATGGGTCTCCGGCTACCAGCATCGCCGCCTCGCACGAATAGCCCAGGGAGCAGAAAAAGCCATTCAGGGCCATTAGGCAACGATTGGATTATCACTAGCAGCAAAGAAATCATTATTCGTACTATTCCCTGGAGTGAAAAGAAGATCTACACGCTTGACGCAGAATTTGGACGGATACCAGATTCGACAAGTCGCCAACGTCCGATTTCTGGGCGTTACCTTAGGCCACAGGCTACTCTGGCGCCGCGGTGTTGACCCCGTTATGGCGTCATCGTCACCCAGGCTACATGTGCTCAACCGAGTCGCTGGCATACGCTGGGGCAACCACCCGACGTCGATGCTACGGCTACATACAGCATTAGTTACCAGTCGAATCTTGTATCAGCTACCTCTGATGTCACCCTCAGGCAGCCAATACGAGCAACCAATACGAGGTATCCGACTTTGCCTTGGAGTCCCTCAGCCAGCGTCAAATAAGAAAGTGCTCTATGAAGCTGAGTCACGCCCTCTACGACTTCAAGCTTCCCAGGCTCTGATGATCCAGCTGCGACGATTGAGTGAGTCTACGCCCAGTAGAGCCCTCTTACGAAGTATGGGTAACAGGCCGCGCTCACATTTTCATGCAGCATTGAACACGCTTCGCGTATTAGGATTGGGCTGCTCGAGACAAAGGGAAAGGATAGAACCACCCTGGACATTCGAGGACATCATATGCAACTTAAGTGTACCACGATTGCAATCAAAGAGCTGCATTCCATCTGCTGAAGCCAAGTCATTAGTCCTAGAACACCTGAACACGACTGACCCGAATCACCTATAAGTATACACAGATAGCTCTGTCAAGGCAGACGAAGACCGCTGCGCAGCTGCATTCTGTATTCCCTCTCTAAGATATACGTGGTCTGGCCGTTCGGACTGTATAGCCTCGTCGACAGTTGTGGAAGGCATAGCAATAGCTTCTTCTCTGCGCAAATTAAACACTTTGCCTCCGCAGAATGTGGTTGTCCTTACGGACTCAAAGGCTGCGTTACAACAAGTATACCGCGGTTTGCCATCCCTCAAGTTCCCACGCAAATGGCTAGCCATCGTGAAAGAACTCAACAACAAAGGCTTCACAGTAAAGTTTCAGTGGATTCCCTCCCACATTGGTATCTCAGGAAACAAAAAAGCTGATGCACTTGCATGCGCAGCGCTCGATCATCCTCCCAAAATCAAGGCTCCAAAGAGTAATCAAGTGCAAATATCCCATATTCGAAATCACTTTGCGTCGCTTTGGGTTCCACCACATATGCCCTGCGTAACCGAGAGATTGCTCAGAGAGGAAGCCTCACTTCTATGTCGAGTAAGGACAGGATCTGCTAATACACCGGCCTGGTTATTTAAAACGGGGCGAATCAATTCTCCGAATTGTACGGCATGCGACGAGACAGGAGACATTGAGCACTTTTTGTGGTCCTGCCAGCAATTTCACGATGAAAGAGACACTCTCCTGAAGAATCTGCAAAACAAGGACCTTCCGCATGCGTGCCTGCAACACCTTTATTTCCCGAGGGATCAATTATAGCCCGCAAAGAAACTTCAAGTCTCCTCATCGAATTCTTAAGAGAAACTGGTTTGATGGACATATGGTGAAACCCTTCAGCGGTATTGTGCGAGACGCTCGGGCGGAGCAATTGCCGGCCTTGTTCGCCAGGCTAAACCCGCCTGCTGCTACAATTCACCAGCACCACCACTACCACGCAATAGATGCCTGACAATCAAGCAACCACAAATAAAGAATAAGAAGCAAGAAGCTCTGGCATCATCCAACAAAATTTGCTAACCAAAACGCCAGCAAACATGCACAAGGTTTCGCACTAAGCTTATCTGAATATATTTTGGCAATCGCAAGCACGCCTTACGTAATGCTATGTTTGCAGCAGCAGCCTTTGGAATGTTAACAATAACAATGGGGGTCAGCAGGTCTCATTCTTTGGTGCCCCTCATTACGTAGCATTAGGTACTTGTTATCTCCAGCATATCTAGCACTCAAGCAATATCGGTCTACAGGCCGTCGACACACGTGTGTTATTACGTTGAGGCAGCGACCTCCTCACGGAAAACTTCGTACAAGCAAAATAACCTGCGTCGGAGATTTCGGAGTGTTAAAAAGAGTTCATTGAGCCCTCTTTATTGACGTGTTAAAATACTCTCCTTTCGTGGGATGAAACTTTTTTACTGTGTACTACTTATCATGTTTTCACGAGTTTGCAATGAAATTTATTAAGTAAAAATGAAGGTTGCTTCTCTGATGGCTTCTCGAAGTCCCGTTTATTCCACAGGCTACCTACGCAACAAGACAAATTGCGAGCTTTGTGTCAGTGTTGAAGCATTGAGAGGGTGTCCCACTCATTTTCCGAACCATTCTCACCCTTCCAAACAGTCAAAAAATTTAAATACATATTTACAAATATATTCTATAAATACTAGAGAGTAAGAAGAAGAAATCACAGATGCTGAAGGTAACAAGATGTACTTCTGGTTTGTGACTCGACGTTCAGGAAAGGATATAAGGTGTAGAAAGATTTAAAATGTCGTAGTTTCGCCCGAAAGGCGAAACATAGATTGCGATAGCAAATTATTCGACAGCTATACGAAGTACGGATAGCAGTTTTATCGGTCGTATAAGCTTGTAACCATAGGAATACTAACTAAATTAACAAGCATGGTGTCACTCGCGCACAAGCAAACATGAACAGATCTCACTCGATGACCGCGGAAACTTGCTGTCAAAACGCTGGAGTGAGGAAGCGTGGCAGCAGCAGCGAGCGCATTGACCTTCGAGCTGCATCTCGCATCAGTGCGAACTTAGCCGCGAATACACAGCGCGCGGCGGACGCTGTCTCCGTCGCAGATGGCTTTCAAGATACAGCGGTCCGGGCCACCCGGAGTAGAACGCGCACCCCCTTCCCTATCCTCTCCCCAGAGTCTTGCATGCGAGGGAAGACGGCCCTCTTCGTCCCCGCTTTCCCCCCTTTTTTTTTGCGGGAGATTGAACAGCGATCGCCGGCTCACTCACGTACGCTTTCACTGACACATACAAGTGGCGCGAGGCGATGATTTTAACGCCCTTGGAGTATCCATGCAATTGCAGTAAAATGCAAAATATGACCAAGTATAACTAACCAACTTTGCAAGTCACAAGGGCTGAATATAAATTACTGTTTTCTTTTTTAAGATGGGACATTCAAAACCACCTTCTAATTTTGTATTTTGCTGCTAAGAATAAGCACGCACCCTCGCATATCATTTAGTGTGCCCAGTTAAAGAAATTATGCGAAGAAAGACTTCAGAAGCTTTTCATAGGAGAATAACGTCGGATAAAAACGCAGGCTTTTCTTAATGGTTATAATTCATCGCTCGCCCACAAAAATAAAGCAGGTCTTCTCAATTAACTCTTTCTACAAGTGCAGAGTATCAATGTCGCAAGAACACAGCACAATATTCCCTACTGCAGGTCAGCAGGTATGTAAACCGGTAAAGTATAATCGATTATGAGTACAATTATTTTTTTAGAAATGTAATTGATTACAGTTACTAACTGCTACAGTACGAATGTAATTGAGCAATTATTGAAAGTATTCAATCGCTTCAACATTGCTTTCCTCCCGACATTTATTAACATTGCACAAATACAGTAAATAGAACCAGCTGGCCTGGCTCTTTAAATCCGCCCTCTGCTGCCCTTAACACTTTGTTTATTTTAGCTAAGAATTGCTGTTCAAAATTTCGTTCTCTAGTCTTCCCTCCTTGTCTTGCGAAGACACCTGCAGCAAAACTGAAAACTCGCTCAATTTGCGTGCTGGAGAAAATAAAGGGTGTTGTTGTAACGTACGAATGCCTTGCATACAAGGTTTGTCTACTCAGTGCTGCGATGCTTGGGAGTGGGTTCCCTGGGAAGCGCAGCGCTTCATTGCTGCTGGGGTTAGGGGAAGGCGCTCCCAATAGGACCAGTGAAAAAAAAAATCTTTTAGGTGATTCTTTGGCATTAACGTCCGAAGTGGCCATCGCTATCGAGCCGTAGAAGCGCCATTCTAACTTGTGGGCCAAAATCTGCTGAATCTTCTGCTGAATCAATCTGCTGAAACATTTGGACTTAATTATATGCAACGACACAAGCAAACGGTCGCGTTCCGTGGATAGGTGGCCAATATGTGATGAAATTTAATACAATGCTGCTTAAGTTTAGTCCCAGAAAGACTGCCCGTATGTTACAATGTGATATTACAGTTTGAATTTTACATGATTCTAAGCATTTTGGTTTTTATTCTTGCAGTTTAAGTTCAGGCACTGAAGAGCTTTCTTGGCAACGAATGTTTTACGCCACAGCTCATACGAGAAATCTGCAGAGTTGAATCAACATCTGTACATGGCTTTCACAGATTAGGAAAAGGGATTTGATTCAGTAGAGATACCAACAGTCATAGAGGCATAACGTTATCAAGGAGTGCAGGAGGCGTGGGAAAATGTCTTGCGAAATATCTACAAAAATTCCACAGCTACCTTGGTGCGCTAGAAGACAAGTAGAAAGTTACCTATCAAGAAAGGTGTCAGGCAAGGAGATACAATCTCTTCAATGCTATTCACTGCATGCTTGGAAGAAGCATTAAAGCTATTACACTTGGAAGGCTTAGGAGTGAGGATCAATGGCGAATATCTCAGCAACATTTGATTTGCAGGTGACATTTGCAGGTGACTGTTGAGCCAGATTGGGGATGAATTACAACAAATGATTGAAGACCTTAACAGGGAGAACGTAAGAGAGGGGCTGAAGAATAATATGCAGAAGACAAAGACAATGTTCAATAGCCTGGCAAGCGAACAAGAGTTCAGGATCTCCAGTAAGCCTTTAGAATCCGTAAAGGAGTACGGTTACCTAGGTCAATTACTCACAGGGGATCCTTATCATGAGAAGGAAATTTACAGAAGAATAAAAATTGGTTGGAGTGCATACGGCAAGCATTGCCAGGTCCTGACTGGGAGCCCTTAACACTATTATTGAGAAGAAAGCTGTACAATCAATGCATTCTACCGGTGCTGACATATGAGGCAGAAATTTGACAAAGAAGCTCGAGAAGAAGTTAGGAACCGCGGAAAGAGCAATGAAAAGAAAATGATAGGCGTAACAGTAAGAGGCAGGAAGAGAGTAGTGTGGATCAGAGAGCAAATGGGGATAACCGATATTTTAATTGACATTAAGAGAAAAAAATGCGGGGAGCACGCCAGGTAATGCGTAGGATGAATAACCGGTAGATAATCAGACTTAAAGAATGAGTGCCAAGAGAATGGAAGCGTAGTCGAGGATGGCAGGAAACTAGGTGGGCTGACGAATTTGCAGGCGCAAGTTAGAAGCACTTGACGCAAGACAGGGGTAATTGGACATCACAGGGAAAGGCCTTCGCCCTGCAGTGGACATAAAAATGGGCTGATGCTGCTCATGATGATGATTATGATGATGATGATGATGATGATGATGATGATGATGCTGTACGAGCAGATGGTATGATGGCAGAGCCTGTCCTAAAGGAAGCGGGATAGAGGAGCCAAGTTGCACTACGCTCTTCTTACATGAGCGTTTCGGCTATTCCCATACACAGATAGGCAACGTAGGTGATTCGCACCTCAATTTTTCTTCAGGGGAATTTTGAACAAGGTGCATATTGCGAAGAGAAGCTGACACGAAAAAGAACAACAAATAAACTAGGGCAGCCCTGCTTTATGGTGGTACTGCAAAAAAAGCTTGGCGCATCTTTGTTATTCAACATAGCAACAAAGACAACAAGCACTTGTTGCTACAACAAAGAACAATCCCCTCATCGAAACGTGGGTGCCAGTCGAAGAAATTCCTTGTCCCGCAGTTGTCGATGAAGTCTGCATACTGCTGTGAGCCTCTGGTTTCATCCGTAATGATGCACGTACTTCGTAGAATAAGGCCTTCTCAGGGCGCCTGCACTGGAAGTTGGAATCAAGCGCACTGTAAAGATCCTTTATTTTACACCTTGCGTTATCGAGAAACTTCGCACCAGGGAGTGCTTGCTTCACTGAGGAGCGCGCCAGGCAGATAAGTCGCGGCATACGCGTACACGCCACTCGAAGCGGTTGGCTCGTTCGAGCCTGTTTGCTTTTCTCTTACACAGCGTGTCGGCGGAATGACGGATAACGCCGCGGGTCTCGTCGCTTTTATCGCTTGCCACCCGTCGCTCTCGCCGCGACGCGCAGCGCGCGAATCGGGGCCGCGACGCTTGCATGAATGAGCAGCGGCCACGAGCGCCCGCGACCGCCGTGCACCCGCTGCAGTGTGGCTCGGAAAGGCGCGTCCACGACACGCTCCCGGCTGCCGGCGTTTAACGTTACGCGTGGTCACGGTTCGCCGGCGCATCCTCCCCAACGCTGTTGCCGCCGATACTTCCGTTGTCTATACCGGAGATAAATAAAAAAGAAATGGGCGATGATGCAGCGTGTGAGGTGCCCGGAAAAGGAGGGTCGGTAGGGTGGGCGGTCGCCGAAACTGAATGTTCTCGGCAACACTCTCTGCCCGCGGACACATAACCTTGTGTCTGTTCGCTTGTGCCTTCCGGTTACCTAGCGCGAAACGCGGAATTCGTCGTGCGCGCTTGTGAAAGCCTTGGCGCCGAAATTAGCTGCTACGAGCATCTTGTACAGTGATAAAGTCTTTGAATATGGAACGTGAGGCTGATTTTTTTGCGTGTCATTCCCAGTCAGTAATGCATATCGTTGTCCATTTGGCAAGCTAATGAGCCAAGTTGCCGCATAGTTTTTCATTCACTCATTTCCCGCTTACTGCAACCTTGACATTGGAAGAACACTGCGAACCGCTCCTACTTTATCGATATATATATATATATATATATATATATATATATATATATATATATATATATATATATATATATATATATATATATATATATATCCGTTGATATTTCGGGTTTATCAGTGTCACTTTGAAAGCCAGCACAGTTTCGACACGCAGCATATATTCGTAAGTGAGAAAGAAGTTTCGATACTTTACCGCGTTCGTGTCCTGTTCGCATGCTGTCACTTCGATGTTTGCACAAACGGCATGAGGCGCCACGGAGTTTATAAAAATCTCACAAGCCGTACAGCCCTAACTAAATAAACGCAAATATTATAAACAGTAACTTTACAAGAAGCATGTAAATCGTACTGCCACGCCATAAAGGCTGGGGTTGTTGGAAATGGTATTCAAGAGAAAGTTATGCGGAAATTTTCTACTGTAGCTAAAGATGCGTCGGCATGTTTGCATTTTATTTGTCGCTGTGAATGCTCGAGAAGCAGATCTATTTCCGCATTTCCTTTCGCAGTTTCTTGTATAGCATGCGCAAAGACTGTTATGGATCTACCCGTATCATGTGCTGTCAGTTTCCGACTATTGGCGGTGACGCAGCTAGCCATGCGGTGGTTGACACTACTATTGTCTCGCCACCTTCGGCTTCTTGTCTCAAACTGAATTAAAAGCAGAGCTCAACCGAATTACTTTGCGGTGTTGCACATAGCTTTTGCCATGTGCCAGTTCCTGTCGTTTCTAACATAGCCTTGCAAATATTTTGACCTTACTGGTTGCCTTATTTTCTGCTTGCCTGCTGTTATTACCTGCTTCTATCGATCAGCATACAATACGGTCATGTGAAGATAAAACCTTGCGAGTAATGTAATGCCGGTAGCGATTCTCACTTATTTTCTAAGAGCTTAATGAACTCTTGCTTGCTTCTTTTCTATCTCTCTCTCTCTCTCTTGACTCAAGCGGACTTTATTGCTTCAAACAAAGACACTGTCTTGAAAAAGGAAGTCCGCGTTTTCGACGTATTGTAATATCCCGTAGGCTAAATTGTTCAACTCTACAGAAGTGTGCCCCTAAAAAAAAAATGAAAAGGAACATGCACAGTTGTTTATGCTCTCTTTGTAGTTCTGGGGTCGCGCGGTTTTCCAGTAACCCTAAATGTTCCAACTTGGCTTGTGGTTCTAGTATACTGACCGGCATGTCAGTCATTAACGTTGCTTGCAAATTTCCCATGTCACCACAGAATACACAGGCGGAAACTGAGGTGTCAGGGCCATAGGCTTTCGTATTGTAGCGTCGGAAATATTCCAATAAATCTTGACTATGCACCGACAGACGTACATTTAGTAGAGTTTATAATCGCCGCCCAACAATAAACTCTTGTTGCTTCACTTCTTATGTAATCTAATAGAGAATAAACTGCCCATGAAAATATTTGCCAATTGAACGCAGAGCTTTCTCATTTACGCTTTACACAGAAAATTTATTTGTTCTCCGATAACGCAAAAGACTAATTACCTATTTTGATGCTCCCTATCACGCTTTGAGTGTGTAAATAGCCTTCCATAAGCTTTCGTATTTCGAATGAATACCCCCTGCTGTAATGTCTCGTTGGCGATGGAGGTACTGAATAAATAAATAAATAAATAAAACAATGCACAGGTGCGCAAAGTTTGCTAAAGCCATAGCCCTGATAGTCGATAGTTTAATTCTATATAACGGCGTTCAAATTCAAAGCACGCCTATCATGCCACGTCTGTGGCGTCTATCAAACCTGACCACACGTCCTTTTTCTTCCGTCTATGCCTGACCATGCGTTACACAAAAATATTTTCATGCGTGATTTTCCTATACGTGCTTTTAGCATTTCGTCACCGTCTGCAGTCGCCGTCATAATAGGAGTTTTTCAATCAAAAGTGCGGAAAACAACACTCGAGAATAATCTTAATCGCAGAACAATGAAGGGATTCCACGCTCCAGTGCCGTCGTGCAGCTCTCGACAGCTGATCGAGAACGAGACACGGTGGCACCTTATCGGGCGTGACTGCGTATTTCGCGCGCTGAGAAAGCGGACGCTGCCGAGACGCGACGCAGCTTGCGGGAGGTGCCTGCTATCTAGTCCGGAGACCTGTATATAACGACATTGCATTCGCCGTTTCGTACTTCAAGCGGCCATGTTCGCACTTCTCTCTCGAGGTGCGCATGATAAGCACCGCAATGTACGTGCAGATGACGCGAGCGGGGGGGGGGGGGGGGGGCGAAGTCGAGACAACGTTGTTTTTACAGCCTCCCCTAAAAATCCACCATAACGGCACTTTTTGCATTATACGGCAGAGAGATGGAGAGGCCGAGGGAACGTACTGGAAGTTGAGTAATGGGGCGAGAAGGCGTGCGGAGGTAGGACGGGAGAGGGAAGCGTATAGCGGAACAACAAGAGCGACGTATCGTCGCGTACCAACCACCCCACCCTCCTCTACGTCGTCGCATTTGTTTTGCGGTCCAAAGTACGCGGACCGTCGTTGCACTGTCGTGATTGGCACGCAGGACAACACCGGACGTGCAAGGAGACCACGTGACTGCCTCATCC
Source organism: Dermacentor albipictus (assembly GCF_038994185.2). Taxonomy (NCBI): domain Eukaryota; kingdom Metazoa; phylum Arthropoda; class Arachnida; order Ixodida; family Ixodidae; genus Dermacentor; species Dermacentor albipictus. The sequence continues at coordinate 133,663,247 of NC_091822.1, forward strand.
TGGACCAATGGCGGGGACTGGAGCGGCTCGCGACAGGCGCTACTTAAGCGGTGTCCCAGGCACCGCGGCCTCAGCACGGGTTCGCGCCTTCAGCCGATGCATCCACGTGAACGACTTTGGAGCGACTTTTACATCGTGCCTTTTCGTTCGGACCAGTTCTCTGAAGCGACCTCGTGTTTGAGACCTCGTTTGAGCGTCTACCATACTCCAGAATGGTGTCCACAGCTGCGGTCGAGTTTATGGCGGTTTCGGTGAGTCGTCGTCTTCTTTCCAATTCCTCAAAAGAAAATAAAAATCGGAAACCAATATATCTTAGAGGTGAAATGATGGCTATTAGCGAAGTTACTTTCGAGCTCGATTTCGAGCGTCCTAGATTGAGAAGTGATGTGCTTTCGAAATTCTTTTCATAAACCGCGCTTAGGGCCCCAATTTCAATTCAATGTGGCTTGCATAAAGCACGCGTTATGCGGTACGAAATGCCGATACGTTAAAAAAGGAAATTTTGTGGCTCACTTAAGCTCGCCAGACGATACATTGTACCCGATCTGGGAGCCTTGCGATGGGAAATATCAAAAAGGTAATGAAATAAACTGAGGCTGCAAATTACCGCTGTATATGCTGTTCTACGCAATATGACATTTATCCGGGGGATCGATTTCACTGTATTAAAAACCATAACAGTCCAGATAGCATAGCTCTTCTTGCAATTCCTAAATGCTCTATATTTTCATACGTTTTATTTTTCGACAAAGAAATACTTTGCTACAATTTGTTGCATACTTTTTCTTTCCACATGAAATCCCCCTTTTTTTTTGTCTATTACAATCGTAATCCTTATGTTCTAGTCTGCCAGAGACTTCCGGCATTTCGAAAAGAAAGCTTGGCCAACATGCCAGAACCGATAACCTCTGAAACACAAAGAATTAAAATTTGCCATACTGCCATCGGACAAAAATCTCTACATCTTTTTTCGTTTAAATGTGCTCTAGCTTTAGGAGTATTCCTGCAGTAGCGTCGATAATGTGTTTTCTGTATCTTACGACTGCAATGTTGTGGTGTATCTAAACTCGCTGTGTGCAGCATCTAAACCGGGTTCGGAGTTTTTGCCAGAGTTTGCATTCCCGATTTTACTACGCCATGCAAAACAGCACAACGACGTATGCCGCAGTTTAACTTTGGCGCACCATTCGTGCAGTGTCGGGACGTGACGAGCTTGAACCTGACTGACAAGTGTGAGTTCGTTCGTTCCGAACCATCATGTGCACCCAACATGGGTTTCGTCAACTACATGGAGATGATCTACTGCCTCCTGGGCCCGCAGCACTACGTCCAGTCACTGCTGCTCACGGTGAGTGCGCTGTTTGAGCACATAGTGTCACCTGTTAATTTCCTCGATCATGTTTAGTCCTTTAGTCACACTCGAGGAATGTCGTGTGATGGAAAAAGTTCATCGTGCAAGGGCGAGGAAGCGATTCTTGCAAACACAACTGTTACACTCTACGAATAAACTTCAAACATGTTATTATGGCTCATAGCAAAAGAAAGCGATAAAAACGGCACGTGTTTTTTTCATACACGTAAATTACAATAGCCATCGCCAGCATCATAATCGCGGCTCCAGTTACCTTCGTTCTGCGTCAGCCTAATACATCCCATACGTGCACATTTGTCATTTTTATTGCTCCACCTAATGCCAAGCTCAACTGCGTTTTCTTTTTCGTTTGCAACAATTATTTTAGTGTAGTAGGCCACGGGTTATTTTTTTCTGCGCTCATGACCTGCTCAACTGCATTTCTTGCTCTTCATGCTCGATAAATTTTCGAAGAGCTCTGCTAAACTGGGTTAGCGCCACTCTAGAGATCTCTTTCAAGCTGAGTCTTTCTGTTGTCAGTTTCCAGCGATGGCCTCACCAGAGGTTCTTAGCATTGTGTGCTAGCACCCTGAGCATGCTTGGTCACGGGCTCTATTCAAAGCCGCCAGGGAGTGAGGATTCAGTGCACAATACAATAATGACACGTACATATCTTCCTTTTAGCTTTTACATGAAGAAGAAAATGGACATCCTAAAATACAATAACCTACATTGACGACATTTCAAAATATTGCGTCATGCTTTATTAACACATAAAAATGCCACGTTCCACTTTTATGCGAATTAACGAAAAAACAGCAAACTATGTTAAGGTTACGCATTGGTGCAAGATTGCAGCTCGCAACAGATGTAATTGAAACTAATTGAATTCTGCATATATTTTTGCAGCTTATATAAAAATGGCGCTGCTTCAAAGGCAGGGGAAAACACTTTGGTGTCATGAAACCGATAAAGGTTGTATTAGTGGAGCGCACCAAGATCTAAGAGGTTCATTTTTCTCTCTCTTCTCTTTCTTATTTTTACTTGAAGAATTAGTTTTTCTGTCTATCTCTGTCAGAAGGCTGACCATCTAGAAGGAAAATTTCCAATGCTGTCGCTCCCAATAAGCAGCTGTCTTCTCCGTATCACATCGTTAAACAATGCCGCGCCACATGTCCGCGACAGGTATTGCCTAAGTTTATAGATGCCCCATAACCAGCGTCGCATGCCTCGTTACATGGTTGTGCGCAAACAACATGCTATGAAAGTTCACCACAGATAAGAGCAATCGCAACGGCGTATGAAGATGGCATCGTGCCATGGCTTGCATAAAGGTAATGGCCCGTATTGCGTCATAAAGGTGTTTCAGCTTTATGCGTGGCGACCTGAAAATGTCGGCGGCTACTTAGCTATCCATGCAAGCATTGCGATGATTATCACAGTTTGTACCAAGTAATAGTTGTGGGCTGTCATGAATAGATCAATGTTTTGTCATAGATGAGTTCTTTAAAAGTTGAAGTTGATATTGGAACTGCAGATTGTCTCGATAGAAAAAGTACTATTCATGAAGCTTTATTTTATACCCGCGTCACGTCACCTCAACATTACGCATGCACTATTCAAGTCATAACGCGCCAAAACACTTAGCGTTATAAAATAACAAGGGCTGCAAGATCAATTTATTTGTCCTTCTTTTTTTATTAGCCTTAATGGCGCACAAAAGATACAGGAATGTCTCAGCAACAACATGCATAATCGTAATCGTCGAGTAAGTGTTAGCGGTCGCCTGCCGCTCATCATAAACGAGATTAACGTGTTGCTCTCAGCAAGGTGATAAGATTGTTAAATTTTGAGGCTATTGGGTAAATATTCTAAATAGTAACCATCCGCGAGACAACACCGATATATATATTGTGCGTGTTCCACCTGTATTTAACCAATTTATGGGAACTTCTCGAGTTATAATTTAGGAGTGACTGTTGTGGTACTATATTGTACGCATACATAAAGTAGAAGAACCCTAACTACAACCATGTCTGCGCCTTGTTGAGGTATAGCAGAAGTATTTTGGTTAGCATTGCGTTAGCCCGACATGCTCAACGTGAACAGGAGGATAAAAAAGAGTAACGCCGCACGTTTTACAACATTACGGTTTGGCTTTATGCGCTATTATCCTCTACGTACCACTTGTTTGACTGATAAATGTACCTTTCCTACTCTTTTTGCACTCTCAGGTGGCGTGGTTGCTCGTGTTGTTCGTCGGCCTCGGCGTTACGTCAGGTGACTTGTAAGTGATCATCGGTCCGTTCGGCGACGAATTCATGGCTTGTCATAATTAAATTATGGGGTTCTACGTGCCAAAACCACTTTCTGATTATGAGGCACGCCGTAGTGGGGGACTCCGGAAATTTCGACCACCTGTGGTTCTTTAACGTGCACCTAAATCTAAGTACACGGGTGTTTTCGCATTTCGCCCCCATCGAACACGAGTACGAGGTCGCTGAGCACGAGGTCGCCCCCATCCCGCGACCTCGCGCTCAGCAGCCCAACACCATAGCCACTGAGCAACCACGGCGGGTGCCGGCTTCCCAGTACCGGCTTTCCCGTTTGCAAGAAGTAATTTAACGGTTGCGAAAGCCAGAGCCAGGATTGAATTAAGAAAGTAATTCACTTTTTTTATAGCGATTGGATACATTATCTTGCTTACCTCAGGTTTCGCGTCGAAATTCTCTGCAAGAATTCAAAATGCTTGTCTCTCAATATGCTTAATAAATTAACAAGAGAAATCCATGAAAAAAAATATGAACGCACGCCCTCTTATGACAGTGCGTTAAGTGAATCGCTAAAGCTCGTAACACAGCGCAACCATTTTGAATCAACTCTACCCAGGCGTATATCACCAAATTTTGTGCGAACTAAGATCATTCTAGTTTATTTAGCGTTGTTGTCTTATTTACCACGGCGTACGATACTGTACTTTGGAGGCAACAAACTCCTTATGACCGATCATCTCGCATTCAGTTGAAAAATAACACTTTATTTTTCTTTTCCAGCCTGACTCCAGCGTTGTTTGTCATCTCAAAGACGCTACACATGTCCCAGAACATGGCAGTATCCTTTGAATTATATAAATGTGAGCTGTATATCTGCAACAAAAAAATGTCTGACAACAGTTTAAATGTCGTCCTAATAGCGAGAACGTTTTATCAGTCGCTATAGTAAACTGTGAAGTGAAATAGTGCTGCAGTTTCTTTCTACAGGTTTCTTTTTATTCATAATGCATATCATCCTGCATTTTAAATGCTTGACATGACTTTGGCCCAATTCTTTGTCGTGGGTATTAGATTTGATTTCTCTAGATTTTAGCGCACACCTTTGTCGTAAATTCATAGGACTGATAACGTGTTTATATTTCCAGAACTGTATTTGATAAACAAAATAAACTACACATGCAAAGTGAGGTAGTCCAGCTGGTAGCCATTGTGATTTGATTATTTAGGTGGTTCATTGTAATGTAGTACCACGCAGATTTATATAAATATATATGATGTTGCCTTGACTAAAGTGCATGGCGTCACACTCCTGGCATTCGGGAATGGTTCTCCAGACATCTTCGCTGCCCTAGCAGGAGTGAGACAAGGATCATACGAGCTTGTCATTGGAGGCCTTATTGGTGGGTTGAACTTAGTAATCTATATTGAATTTCCCGAAGTTTCCTTGCTGTGCCAAGGTGTGCAAAACATATGTTTTGGATCAAACGATTTCTTTTGCAGTGATGTGGGAATGACTAGTCGATTTATTCATTCACTTGAATATTGAATGTTCGACAGAACAATTTCTTCTCATACTCAAACATTAGTAAAGCCTGGTTCGTTGAAAGGCAGGTGAAGTGATTCGTTTTTAATTCATTCATGAAATTTATTCAATGAAACGAACCTGGAAAAAGAACACTTTCAAACCAAACATCAGTCAGTCGTTTGCAGCACTTTTGTACCAAACAATTAACTTCGACACCACGGGAAAAGGGGTTATTAGAGCCACCCAAGCATTAAATTTACTGGTGCCACACATGACCTCTCAAGTACTTGCAAGAAGTACTAACAATACCGTATGTGAAAGGCTTCACTTGGTACTCTTGAAATCATTCATACACAGTAATATGCTTTCAGTATTGCCTAGACAATCTAGTCAGCATTATTAGGCTTTATGCAATTCATGCAATCCCTTTCGCTTGGTTTATAGTGTGTAAAAACGTTTTACTCTTGCTGTTTCCTAACAACCACCTGCCTATAACGCAGAACAATCTTACTCTGAGTACTAACCTTTACATGACTAAATTGTTTGCTCCTGCGCAGGTGGTGGGATTTTCGTCACCACAGTTGTAGCCGGATCGGTGTTTCTTTCGAAGCCTTTCAAGCTGGCCGCTCGACCCTTCACAAGGGACTGCGTGTTCTACTTCTCCGCCGCGGCTTGGGCCTTCTACTTGTTTTATACGGGAGAGATCACCATGATGCATGCTATAGGTAAGGCGAAGTTCTCTCGTTAAGATATTAAATTATTTTTGAAGTAAAATAACGATGAATAAAGATCAGATAAAAATTAGCTAGGAAACCAATGACTTCAATCGCAAGGTTCATCACCCGTAATAACTGCGTCTTATTCTGAAGTATAAAGCTTTAGTTAACAATTCACATAAGCACTTCCTTACGATGTGCTAGTGGTCGTTCTTTCGTTCATAAAGACGAGAATGACGTACCATAGTAAGAATGTTCTTGGTTTACGAAAATATCGAAATTCTACGTCAGACATGGCAGTTCTGTAGAATAATAAGTAGTTCAAAAAATTGTGACATGAACTTGTAAACATAAGTAGTTTTGCCAACCACTAAGTCCAAAGTTAAACTAGAAGGATCAAATTAAAAAGAAAAGCTGTAAACAACTTCCAATTAAGTTTTCTAAAAGAGGGCATTACAGTGGCAAAGAGCAAGCTGATTAGCTTACATAGCGAAAGAAATGGACTGAGCCTAGGCAGGAAGAAATTCAGCGTCCAGCCTTGAAGCTCAGCGTTTTGTTTCTTCATTACCATGCAGGTTTCATCTGCCTCTACTGCGTATACATTACTGTGGTCATCGTTAGCGGAATAGTTTACCAGAGGTACCTGGCTAAAGAGCAGAATAGCAAACAGCGAGACGAAGAAAAATCGTGCCACGACGAAAAGCCTTCCAAAAACGGTAGGTGCTTCACCACACGACCAGCGCTACTGGCGCTGACGGTTTGCAGCTCGAGCTGCCAAACCGGACGGGCGCCATTTCTGCGTCAGCAGTGCCACCTCACCTCGGTGCTGATACGTGTCCACCAGATCGTGTGTGTGAGATGCAGAAACCTCTCTCCGAGCTTTTGGCAGACGGCTTCACGAAAAAGTGCAACGGAAGTCCCCCTTTCTCCTGCGGGAAGGAGGAGGTCTTCCGAGACCAAGGTCGGGAACACGCACTTTCAGCAGAGGCGCGGCTGTTAAAAGGCGGTTTCGACGTTTCTGTGGCCTCACGCAAGTAAGGTATACAAAGCTGTCCTTTCAATTATTTTTCTGCTACCCTTTCACTGCACCATTCCCGCTGCCCATGACGGCCCGTGGCGTCTTTGTCTCCCTTATTATTCCAGGAGTACCTCGAGAGTCGTAAGCTCTCCGAGTTCTCATACCTTTCTCGTTCTGGTTCTGTCCATTTGTTTCTGCTTTTCATGTTGGCTATTCCATGCCGATGGCTGCGATGATTCTACTGCCACCGACTGTATTAAGGGCGTGTGAAAGCTCTCTTTCCCTTTGTCTTTTACGTTCCGTCTCATCCGCTTCCAACACTTTTTCGTTCCGTAGATTTATGCACTGTTGCAGGAGGTTCTGACTCTTACATGTTCAGCGCTGTTATTGTGACACTATTGTTGCTGGTTTCTGGTCGTGACAATGTGTTATGTACTGTACATCGGGGTGCAAAAAAAAAACATTCGAATTCCTGCAGTGTATAATAAACCAAGTGTATCTCATAGTGCAAAGACTGTCGTGTGTGGCGACTTTACATGTGCGGCTAATGTGTTGAAAATAATGCCTGATAATTGTGAATACCTTGATGCTTGGACCCATGAAGGCATGCATCTTGTTTACGGCAGCACATATATGAAGTGAAGCATGTTATCCTGCTGGTGTGTATGTGCTTTTATTTTGATGATGTCCGTGGAACCCACCTTCACACAACTTGTTAAGCCTACAGTTCAATGGAAATGGACGACGTTATGATGATTGATGTTGCATGGAGAACAACGTGTTTCGTGAGACTTGTGCTTTTCTTGACCGTCGAATATTTATCCAAGTCATAAGTCGTCTGCATATCCTGCGTTCGAGTACTGCATTTTATTACCAAACTCAGCACGCTAGCAGAAGCGCGAACAAGCCCCTGTTTGCATTCCCATGGATGTAAGCCTTTTTAAAGTGCCCTTCCTTCCAGCACTACGTTCACCTTCCTCTGTTCGTCTTTGCTTAGAACAAACGGAGACAACAATGCAATAGTGCTTGTTCCCCAAAACACGCCGTACTGTCTTTCGGAATGTGAACTAGTGCAGCGGTTTCGAATCCCCAACAATGAACGCCTTATAATATGAGTTTGAGCATAATGAACTGCATATTTTATTTATTAAAAAGTATACGGTGATAGAAGCGCCACGTGACACTTTTATTTATTTGAGTGGGAAATCGAAAAGTCTAGTATACTTCAAGAGAACTAAAAAGGAATGCAAAGTGCTCGAACGCAGGACAAATGCCTTAATTCTTGGGTCTTTGTCTTCCAGGCCCCAGCGCTAAGATGGCGCGCCTCACCGCCCACAGTGTGGTGTCCCGCCCAAGAGCGCTATAGCCCCAAACACACATGCTGGCAAATGCCAACCGTAAAGCTTAAAGACACAAATGAGTGCGTACCACACGGCCAAGCTTCCACCTACCCACAAAAAAAGAAAACCACCACCAGGTACCGCATTCTTGGTCACAAGAACAGGTACATTGCTGCAACTCAAAAAGAACAGGCAACGCGGACATGTGTCTTGCATTTAGCATAAAGGGACGGCGAGAAGATCGACGCAAGGACACGCCTGACGCAAACGCTGGCGCTTCTCCGGATCGCCAATGGGGGAAAAAAAACGCAAGTGCGAACGGAGGCTGCGAGTGCATCGAGCGTGTTCTTGTGACGGTCTTCTCGAGTCCGTTTATGGTAAATCTTCACTGGTATACCACGAAGGTACCTGTTCTCACAATATACCTTACTTTATTCGTAGCCAGCCACGTAGGACCTTATTTCATATTCCCCTGTTTGGCGCTTCCTTTCGGTTACAGAGGCATGTACAGTTTCAAGCGAAGTGACCTTCAATGGAAGACGGCACGTTTTTGACGACCCTGAGCGCAGTTATGTTGTTCCAATAGGTGAGTGCACCCGGTGTTGTTGACAACACTACCAGTCTCCCATATTACGACACTCCTGTCGTAAGCTGTTGCTTTATAGCAGCAATTTTTTTCATATGTTCGTTTACGATAAGACATGCCTCTAGGTACTCCTGTGTAGTCTTTCTCCAGATTCGTAATGTTCATCCGGACTTTGCTTACGAACTTCTGATTGAACAAATAAATAAAACTCGCCTGTCCGGAAACGTGATGTTGCGATGATGTGCTGTATTGAGTAGTATCTTTCTTTTGCCACATTTGTCTGTCTGTCATCTTGTGTCGAATCTCTTTGCCTTGCTTCTCTTTACTGTTTTCACTAATAGCTAGGTGCTTCGCTTCACTTTAAACAATCTTGTATTGGAGGTTCTTCGTACAGCGGGTGACCTTTATATACAACTGACTTCACTAATTTAAGAGTAGTTCACTAGTAGAGATTGAGCAAATAACTGTGGTCAATTTTGGCCAATCTAAGGTTTTTACTGGAACCTGTCTTTGAATGCCTTGAGGCCTGTCAAGCTGTGGAAGACAGAAACACAGCACTGTGGCTGGAGAAATACGTAATTTTTTTATGTTCTGCCATAGCCTTCCATGAGATCGAGTGATTAGAATAATCAGAGGCAAAAAAGTGACAGAAACAAAATATGTATTCAGATATAAAGGTCTTACTACTTGAAAGTTGTAAGCATTAGGTCAACCTCTCTCACGCGCTGTTGCTTCACATAATCATTCCAATTAAATTTTTGTCTATAGCCTTCAGATACCTGAACACCGAACCGCGAAATGAAGTTGAAGTGGCCGAGAAAGACAACATAGTGCCAGATCCCAATGAAGGTGTCTACTACATCAACCTCGGCGCTGATTGCCTTGAAGAGGAAGTTGATGGTGAGCCCAAGTATTCGAGATTAGTTATCTTGAAAACCGATCTGCGGCCCACTTACGATGGCTTGCAACCAATAATCTCCTTAATTGACGAATAATAGTCTGCTGTACCGGTTAGTGCAATCTTTTGTGCCCGTTTTATAGTAGTGTCACATGAACAGTGCCTTTATTGAGCTCGTAAGAGACATGGATATCGTCATGCTTCAATTAATTTGTGAGCGGAACCTGTCGCTCATGAAGTTTGAAGTGTGCGAGGCTTTGCTGAAAGCTGTCAGAAGTGGTCTGCTCACACTCGACTATAAGTTCACCGAAACTATTCCACCTCTCTGTTGCTGTGGCGAAGGAGACAATCCCAGAAGTCCATGTTTCTTAGCAGTTTACGGAACTCAAAGTTTGAGCAAAAGCTTAATTCCTGCGACGCCTAGCCACATAGCCTCGAACTTGAAGTTCTGGTTCGTAGCACCGTTTCCGACATACAGAATGATGCATTAAATTGGAATCACTATACCCTAACGAAGCAAACATCCACATTTGTTGTGGATCTCGCACGACAAAAAATGAATGACCAAATTTTCAGCCATATTCTTGATTCTCAGCTCGTAAGCTAAGTCGTATGCAAGGAACAGATTGTGTGCTTCTGCATTCGACTTAACCAACCAATTGAAGCCTCGCAAAGCTTAAAGCAGTACATTTTTTTTTCTTGCAGTGGACACACTTACCATTGTCGTCGATAAACCAAGGCGAAGCTCAAAGCTGGACAAGGCTCCTTGCATTACGCTGGAGAAGGAGGAAGAGAGTTCGACGAGCCTTGTTTTAGATGTGATCAACAAGCTTCTCTCAGTTAACTTGGACGATAAGGAAAAGGAACCGTTCCTGATGTACCTCGTCAGCATCTTTAAGGTAGCTGCCTGCCCTGTTCTTGCCCTGCGCAGGCGCGTTCAAACAACGCGAAAGCAGAGGTGGTACAATGAGTGCCGTGATATGGTCGAGCTTACTAAAGGCGAATTCTTCATTTCAAAATTTACACATAAATCCGGCATGTTTGAGGAAGCGTAGTATTGATTGATTCCCGAATAGGACAAAATAATTTCTAATTGTGCTACGTGAGTAAGGTGTACTCCAACATTAGCTTATCTAATTCGATGTAAACGTTGTAAAACACGTTACGCAGAAAATATAACCAAGGTTGCAGAGTGACAACACATCGATTTGACATTTCTTCTCCGTTCGCTTTGAGGTACGTTCTGTTGGGACTTTTGTTTGGAAGAAATTATCCACTGTACATTGCTTTTTACTCTTGTGGACGACAATACTTAAGAACAGATACGGACCCACTTCGAAAGAAGGCGTACAACAATGGTTGATTTCGCGATACTACAGCACCTTCATTGACGTCGTCAGGTTCACAATGTTATCTCATGAAGCCCTTAACTGCACAGAGACTTGTTTGCACAGAAATGATGATATCGACGTCCCCACTACGCCTAATGGGCTTTAGTTTAGTACATTACACTCTAGGTATATAGAAAAATATAGATTACGAGTAAGCACAAAGAGTTAATTGCATTGTTTGCTTGCCTTTGCTATCATTCGGCGAGACGTTGCAGCAGATACCATAGAAACGTCTGCGCCGATATGTCCTAAGCAAATTTTCACAGAATGCTGCTTTCTAGGATAGCATGGAATTGTAATGGCATATATTAGGCTATAAGCTAGGGCAAGCTCAACAACAGATTACGACAGAGAGAGAAAGGTAAAGGAAAGACAGGGAGGTTAACCAGAGATTATCTCCGGCTGGCTACCCTGTACTGGGGGAGGGGCAAGGGGATGCGATACGTAAGAGAGAGAAGGATAAAAAAAAACTACACACACACGCACGTACACACTAACTGTTTGTGTGGGCACTGTCACGCAGCCCGCGAAGGCATTCCTAGTGTTACCCACTGTAACCGTACAATCCTACGTCACACAGATGCGCAGCTTAGGCTATATAGCTGGTGCAGTGATTTAACCTGTTTTTTGCGCGCTCATTTGTTACTTTCCTAGCGGCAAAGAGAACATGACTCCAGCGCTGTTCCTCTTCCTCTCCCATAGATTCCTGTGTTCTTTGCGTTGGCAATAACGACGCCCGTGGTGGACCTCACCAAGAAGAACAACAACTGGTGCCGCCCTCTCAACGTGATCCACTGCATTACGGTCCCCGTATTCCTCGTCTTTGTCTTTGGGCGTAAGCAGTCATTTCGTGCAATTTGCAGGATCCGTTCACAAGAATTTCTTGTAGATTTCACAAAGTAGCCGCACTGAAGATCGAGTCACGTTACACATTGATAAATTGATAAAGAACGATTACAGGCGCTCGCTCATCTGCTTGCTATACTGAATTTCTCGGTAGAAAACTCCCTGAAAACGTGTGGTTTTCATAGAGTTTTCGATACTGCACATTAGCGTTAATGTTTGCATGAATGCTCAAATCGCTTGATTGCACTAAACTTCAAGTTAAAATTATTTAGGCTTTCCACATGAACGCGGAAACTACCGCATTTACGCGGCTAGTACTCTAACAACCTTTGATAAAGGATTACTCAGAAGTGGAGGTCGACCTTATAATGCGAATGATTTAGATTTTGTGTGCGTGTTCTGAGCTATATCTACATGTCATACGTGCATTTTCCATGTATCTATCTCACAACGAAAACGCTGCCACTAATCCTTTGTGCCTACCCAGCGGACACTTGCCGGAAATGTCTGTATTTCTATCCACTCGTTTAGATAGGTAACGTACGTAACTTCTGACCCCACTTAAGCCGGTCAACCTCCGGATCCGGACGACTGTCAGAACAATAGAACAGTGGATATAACTGGAACTGTGGAACTATAGAACTGTGGATTTTCGGCAATTGTGCGTTGGGTAAGTAGGCAAAATATATGACAGCGTTGCGGTTGTAAGACAGATGTATAAAGACTGCTACGCATGCTACCTAGAAATAGCCAGGAACAGGCGCGTTCTGCTGATAATCGAAAGCTTTTATTCTCTGGAAAAAAATATATCTATACGCACAATACGGTAATAAAACAATGAAGCCGGCTCAATATTTTCTCTTCGTACTCGCTTCTAACGTGGATCGCTGCCCTCCTATCCAACTTACGCACGCAGTGGGAAAAGTGGAGATTGGCGGTGTGGTTCCCCTCTGGACAGTCGTTGCCGCGGCGGGGGCTCTGGTTGGGGTGGCCGTGCTGCTCACGTCCGAGAACGACAAGGCGCCAAAGTACCACTTCGCCTTTGCCTACGCCGGCTTCTTTGTCGGCGTCGTCTGGATATACGTGATCTCCATGGAAATCGTCGTCTTGCTGCAGGTGAGAACAGGTGCCGGCCAACTGAACGTTCTTGCTGGAGTGTCGTTTTATTCGACGCACCCGACTGACATTCCATTTAGGCTCCGTTTTGTACATGGCTCGCCTGAAGGCAATCAACCAAGGAGATTCATAAGCATCATTAGAGGAAGTCGCGCAACGTTGCCATTTTATTTTACCTCATGCAGGCGCGCACAGCGAAGCTGCATTGTTTTTTTGTGGACGTCGTGCTAAGTGAGGCGATTGTCGAAAGGCGCATAAATAGTTTGAACTTGCTTACAAGCTGTTTGGTTCTATGCGTTATTTCTCAGAACTGGGCTTTCGGAGAAACTAGGAAGAGCAGGCGGAAGAGAGCTCTGGCAGCAAAAAGTTTTGGTTTAGTTTTGGCTTCCGCCCAAAAATTGAGCATGCCACATCAATTTCATCACGTTTACTAGGTTAGCATGAAAAATAGGCTAGTGCGATGCATCTACTACTTGCATCGCGCATAGTAAAGTGTTCTTCCTGTTTTATGGCGCTTACATGTATTAAACTCAATGCTCTGCACGGAGTGAGCGTCACAGGAAGTTGAACTTTTCTTATGCCATCCTTGCGAATAGTGTACGCTACATTAATTTCAAGTACGGACGAAATGAAAAGAATGTAAATAATTAAAACAACAAGTTTTGCTTCTACTGCTCATTGGAAACTGCAATGAGAACTTGATAGTATTGACTTCACTAGCATATCTGAAATATGTGGCATAAAATGCTGGGAATCACAGGTTATGCAGCGCTGCGTTATGCAGTACTGCGCTAGTACTAACGCAGTTTTTGTTCGTGTCATGTAATTTTAGAAACAAAAATGAGGTTATCTTTTTTTTATTTGCAGGCCATCGGGATCGTATTTCGCATTAGTGACGGCATACTTGGACTCACAATACTCGCATGGGGAAATGGCCTTCTGGGTAAGTATTATTATGATTGCTGTCCACGTAAATAACGAGCCGTCATGTGTCCAACTGCTAACCGAACGTGTAGTTTGTTGTGGCCTCATCTGAGTCATGTTTTGGGGGTTTTAGATAGGTGTGGCGGTTGAAAAATTTTTAGGGTCTTACAACTTATAAGCGGAGGGTTGTTTCTAAAGAAGACTATTCGCTTTGTTCTCACCTCTTTCGCCCAAATCCGCTGAACAAATTCGCCTGCATCCTCGTATTCGTGTGTCGATCTTTCTCCTACTCACACAATATTCAGACGGCCTCTACGTATCGTTCACGTGAATAACACGAGAAAGATCCGGTATTATAAATAAACATGAAGAACTTTCAAGGGACCGAATCATATAAAGCACGATGCAGTAATCCATATACCCTTCAATGAAATTATGTCAGTTAAATACCCACCAGTGTCAATCAAGATTTTTTTGTTTAACTTTCTGAGGCGACATTTATTGATATACTTCACTGCAAATGAAGACAGGATCTGTGAGGCACAAACCTAGAACCACCTTCTGTTACACTTATTTTTTTTCAGATTTCCTGGCCAACGTGAACATCGCAAGGAAAGGATACCCACGAATGTCAATATCCGCCTGCTTTGGAACACCCTGTCTGAGTATCCTTTACCCAGTGAAATTAATTATGCGCCTATTTAGTTCTCATGGGTACCTTACTACGCTATCCATTAACATTACGTTGCACTTTTGTCATTTTTCATGCACTCACAGGATGTGCAGAGAAGTGGTGATGTACATCTGAAATAAATGTTCAGCTTGGTAGTTTCATAAACTATGTTGCTGGGTCCACCGAGATAATGTTTCAGTCCTGCACAGTTATCTATTCCAGCAATCTGATTCGCAGTACAGCTAAATATTGATTTACAAACGCTCGTTCAGTACACTCCATATGACACTTTACTTCTCAATTCTGGTTTTTGAATATTATTTCTACCAATATGATGAGTGCAGTTCACTTTAAAAATTTCTTCATTGTATCACTGTCTCGTACGATCTCCTTAACTACTGACCTACAGCCCTCCTGCTTGGTGTTGGTATTCCGTCCATTATTCAGCTAGCAGGAACAAACAACGTTCTTGTGGTGAGTATGCGAAATATCGTGGCATTTCTCCAATACGGTCATTTCGGAATGCTGCTGTGGCTGTTACACCCTGTTGTTATGGCGTTTCTGCAAATTTATTCTTTCTTCACAACTTTTATTGCGCAAGATTAACATATCGTGCTGGCATCACTGTTTATTCCACCTACATATTTTTTTTCAGTTTCTTCCATTATCGACTTTTCTATTCCATGTTATCTGACGGTCTCTTTGGTAATCTTCAAGTGCCTTCCACAAGCTTTTAGGACCAAGAATAATTTAAGGCACGTGATCTAGGATATAGCACAGAGGGAAATAGCTTGTCACGTCCAGAAGCTACGCTGTGGGCTATGAGGTACCCCGTAGGGAAGGACTGCGGAAGGAGTTTGACAACCTAGGGGCTCTTTAATTAAAGTGCACGAAAGCATAAACACCACGAGCGTTTATGCATTTCACCCCCTTCTAAATGCGACCGCTGCCCGCAACCTACAAATTCAGCTGAAATGAAGCGACGGTATCTGACGTTCCCCCCCCCCCCTTTTTTTTTTACGTCTCCGCAGAACGGGGCTGCACATATTACGTTGGTTTCTTTCGCGCCTCCTGCGCTTTGTTGCCTACCGACGATTCATCAAACGAACGACCTTGTCTCTTTTGCTTTGTTTTTCTTGGACAGCTCCACTACAGCAAGCTGATCACAGTGCTCTTCTCTGGCCTGGCCACCAGCCTCCTTTCTTCATTGGCCACGATGCTGGTGACTCGTTTCCAGAGCAGGCGCTTCTACGGCGGCATGCTCCTCGCAATCTACTTCACGTTCCTCGTCGCCGCTGTACTCGTGGAATCAGGAATGGTGTGAAGAGCAGACATAGAAGCACACGCACAACAAGAAAAAGGATGTAAACTTTATGAGTTTACTGCTGCCCTAAAGCTCTCGATGGGAGGAAATAACGCGTGGCGTGGGAAAACGCGTTTCCCACACGAAGCTGCCTCGCGTGTGTCCTTTACGCTACTTTATCAATATTTTGAGTGGCGGTTACCAAGAGCGCGCCGTGGTAATTACATAGGCTTTGGCTGGAACAATCAGTCAGTGAATAAAAGCGCGTCGAGCTGTGCGTGCATTCGCACTCTTAGCCCGTCGCTGTTTTTTCTCGTATTTTCAAGAGCCAGCCTTTGTAATTGGCGGTTGGACATGACGTCCACGCTTGTATATGGAAACCAACGGCACGCGAATGAAATAGCCGCGGTTGCTGTAATCTTCTCTTTTTCCCTTCAACGGCAGCCGACACGAACGACAAAGATCGCACACCTCGTCTCATTGAATGGACGGCACTGTGAAAGACCGCACACTCACACGAATACAAACGGCTGCTCGTCTTAATTGCATTTTTGTACAAAGCAGAAAACCATGACGTCTGTCTGCTTGTGTATGGAGAAACTTGCGCAAGAGATTATGACTTCTCTGTGGCATTCTGTAAAAATTGTTCCACTCTGCGCATTGTAAACTCCCGTGTTTTATAGCTTGTGGGAGAGTCATTTTGTGTGATCGGACTAGTTTTGCAAATTTTCGCCTTTGTCTTCAGCTGGTGATGGCCAAGTATTTGCTTTTGGGTTGATGTTTCCGCACGTGTTTTGCGGGGAAATGTACAAAAATATTTATTTGCATTTCCAAAGGTCGACGTATACACACTTGCTGTTTCCGGCGCTCTTTTGCGCCTGTAGTTCGATTTCTTGAAAAGTGCATATTTATTTATAATGCATGGGATGGTCCTCATGCCTCCAAGTGCCGCACATAGAGTGACTTAGTGTGGTTATCGGGGTTTCTTTTTGGATGATTTTTGTTCGCGGGGGCTTACTTCTTGAAAATTAAGAATGGCGTTAGATCTGAAATATATTAGCAGTTTTGTTTTTGGTTATCACCTGCGCTAGTCAGAATCTCTGCCAGTTTTGCTGAAGGTTATGGCGGCGTTTCGTTCATGTTTAACTTTTTCGCAGCCCGGTTGTCTCACTCAGTCAATAGACCTCAGATTTTCTTTTTGTCTCTGGAGGACGCCATTCCTTTTTTTATGCACTTAACTCTTGCGGGAAAGCTGGCTGTGGTGACGCCTAAGTGATGGCGAATGAATGTAGCAACTATTGATCGAACTAACGGGAAGATGGCGTGGGTTTGCTTCCTTCAGCGAGGCCCATGCGCTGGAGTGCTTTGAAATCTCTGGTGTGAATACGTGTGAACCGAAGCGCGATGTTGCTTATTGAGACTATTTTACATATGCATTTCTTTATTTCGTATGATTGTACCGCTGTTTGTTTTGTACTCACTGCAATAAATTTTATCTGACGTTGAAAATGCTTTTATTGCTTTATTTCTCGTATTCATACCTGTATTAGTCTGCAGTACGTGCTAATTTACTGCGACGATTATGTAATAACATGTAGGCACAAGAAGCTTGTGAAAACTAATTGTGGCGTCAGCACAATGAAGATAAGAAAATGTCAAAAATATGTCGTCATTCAACAGAAAACAGTATTAATATTGCAGCTTTGCTTGATTTGGGAAAACGCACACGCGCATATCACGGCCTTCGAAAGTTCAGCGCATTTAGGAGACGCTTTTTTCGTATTTTTACCTAAAGGATTACACCAATTGTTACCAATCTCACTTTAGTTTAAAGGGAAATAACATGAAATCTACACTTAAGAATAAAATTTCACGCAATACCCGGTCATAGTTGCATACGCAAATCCAAAGTCCATTCGCTAACATCCGCACAACATAATCTCGCACTGGTGGACAGTACCACAGGCCACCAAAATCTCTAAGAAAACAGCGCACATATCTGAAGTACACTTGGTCACACCACCAAAAAATCCTTCTAAGTCTCATATTTCAGTGATCACTGCTCGCACATAATTTCCTTGCCCAGCAAACGCCTGGTTAAAAAAAATGTAGAATTCACATATCGCTCACACCTGTGAATGGTACGCAGTTAACGCATACTTAGTAATACAAACCCACGAGGAAAGATTATTTTATGTGGCTTTAGCGAGCGTTTTTTTTTTCACTGACCAGCGGAAATAAAAAGACCCACAAAAAAGCGGTAACGAGGTTAACCCGGCGCCTGCATAACCGAGAGGTGGCGCATACAATCTAGCAAATGGCGAAGTGTGCTAATGCGAGCTGACGCGTTAGTTATTTTTTACGTTTATTTGGGTAACATGGGCCATGAAAAAAATCTCCACGGCGATGTCGTCATCGTCATTCATCATCGTCATAATTAGCAGATAACGTGCACAGGAGGGTATTTTCCGAAAGATCGCACAGATACTTTGAACAAAAGAATGCGGTGTAGTTTGCTGATTACCCTCACGAGCGCCACCTATGCAAACGATCGTAGGTGCCGTGTTGTTTATGGAAACAACTTCGCGCACTTTGCGCGCCATTTTGGCGTCTGAGGGACAACGAACGCATAGCCTATGAGCAAAGCCTATATTCGCTCCGGGCCAGAAAACTCGAGCTCATTACTCTTCACTCACTGCGCGGCCGCCATTCGCTAAGCCCTGCGCGGCGGTGATTAATGAGGCAGCCTAGTACGACCATCTTCTTTTCTTTTTTGTGCCAGCGATAAGGGACGTAGAGTGCCCGCTGAGCCGCCATTCAAAAGGAAGTGACTGTTCATTTGTCTTTGCTCCGACGTTGGCAAGGATTTGCGCTCCAGCTATGTAGGCCCTTGCACAGAAGCATTCACGCTTGAAGGACTCTTTCTCGATGTTAAGTTTGCTTTTACCTTTCTGCGCGTAATTGCCTGCAAGAAGACAATATCTGAAGCAGCACGGAAGCAGCAATCGCTTATTCAAATCAGAAGCAGAAAACGCCCACACTTTCAAAATTGCGCCGCCGCGTGCACGTGCGCCAGGGGCTAGGACGTATTGCGGATGTGTATTAAACTAGCGCCCATTCCGCGTACTTGTATGAGCGTTCACCATGAAGTTTGCATTCAAATCGATATAGCGGCGAAATCGTCTTGAACTATCGCTTTCTGTAAACGATTGCCAATCTGAGGTGCATTACACAAATGAAGTGTATTATTTTTGTTTCGTTTGCCACATTCTCGCAATTTTTTGAGCACTCACTAAGTCGCTTATATTCTTGCTCTAGCTGGTGCGCAATCCCATGCGCTTCTCAAGGCGTGTTTCACTATTGGTCGACAGATGGAGCAATTTTCTTTTATGTAGCGTAGCGTCAAGCTCGTCAGCGTTAAAACGACCTTTATTGCTTTATTTCATGGTTCTACTCAGATGCTTATTTCGCCTCTCATACCCAAATGTTGCGGAAAACTGGCGACAGTTTTCTTCACTCCTACGGTCATTAGAATAAAACCATCAGTCACAAAATGCAGTGCTCTGTAGGACAAATATTCTTTTATTGTTATTACAAGCATGGCATAATGCAGAGTTCGCGTGGAAACGTGTCCCTAAGTGCATCTGCGCGACATTCAAATTGCTTGACCGCAACACCCAGGATAGATTAGTTGCCTAAAAATAAAAGCACTGTATAACAACCATCCGTACTTGGCTGATGTAAAGAAGCGCCCGAAAGAAGGCCATCACTGGCCCCGGAATTCACTTCAAGGTATTCCGGAGTGTAAGGGCCGACATTTCACCGAAGTTTTGCTCTCGGGAGCCCCGCGTCCCCACAAGTCAGCAGAATAGGTATGAGCGCTTTGGCAGTGCCCGAATGCAACGGACTGGAGTTTCCGCATACAGACACGGTGCGTTTTGCCTAGCGTGAAATAGTCAAACTCACCTCCATCTCTTTTCTGGCTCTCTCTCTATTTCTTGCTCTACCTCCCCCACCACACCCCATAGATTCCAATACCTGACTCTGACAAAGTCAAACTGCCTTCTCAGCCTTTCCTCCCTTCTTTCCTACTCTCTCTAACAACAAATGTTACGCATAGGCATCTAGCACTCACAGAAGTATGCTCATAGCAGGAACACCACGCAGGAAAGGCCATATCTTTTGGAAAGCAGCCTTTTTGTCATCCGTGATGCGTTTCCTCACGAGCTGTCAACCATTTCTTTAATAGTTTTCTTTATTTCTTTTCTGTCAACTAATTTTTCGGGATGTGTTAAGGATGGTAACCACAAGCTGGCACGCTACAATGCTACAGACGGCTACAATGAAATGTGCGCAAGCAGCGATTGCGTCTTGATCAAGGTCCTGTCCCATTTATTGAAGAGTCAGAGTTATGATCGCCATGCATAACATGGTATGTGGTTGAGCCTATTTGTTAGATGCTAACTACATCCCCTGATTATAGTGAGGTGGTTTACACCCCGGCCGTATATCGGCTCTTTTTAACTCCACAGAATCTCATAGATGACGCAACTTGGCGAATACTTCCCACTACAGTGCAGTGCTCTAATTATAACCGCGTATTCTCTCATACCAATTCGTGCTTCACTGAAAGCTTACTTCAAGGGGCATGAATACAACAAAAATATGACAGCATGCTTGGGCTTCTTTGTAGAATCACAATCCAGTTTCCAGAGAAGCTGCTTTTTTCTTGTAGTTGCAATAAGACTTTCAGATGCTTAGAATTAAAACCCATATCTTAAAACGTTGCACGCATATGACTCGCCCGTTCGAAACCATGCGCATATGCAACCGTTTCTAGTGCCTTCATTTTTGAACAAAATTTCTTTGCGCAAAACAAACAGGGACAAAGAAAAGGATCAAAACAAGGACGTCTTTTTCCCTGTTTGTCATGCGCACGCAGCGTTTGTTCAAAAATGAATCTGTTCGAACCAGGCCGACTAACAGTTATGCTTCTTTTCTGGCGCTTGCTAAGAAAATTTTCAGGAAGTCAGTAATTAATCCACGGGCATTTTATTGCATGAGAACTTTGGCCGTAATGTTCCCCCGCATCTCTACTAAATTTCATCATGATGGCAGGTATAGGTCTTACGAGGCAGCGCTTTCTAGCCGACCCCATTCATAAAACACACTTGTAATGCTCCGGAGTGCTTCCATCTGATCTAAGTATGCGATCGCTTTTGCATTTTGCCTCGATCGAAATGCGACCGCCATGGCCGTAATTACACCAATGACCCTGAGCTTTGCAGGACAACTCAATAGCCACCGAGCTACCTAGGCGGGTTATTTGACCCACACCCAATTAACCAGGCATAGAGATCCTAAATAGTGTTCCCCCCATTTCCGATAAATTTGATCTCGGTGGCATTTATCGTTCAACCAGTGCAGACAGCTGAGTTATGCGTCGTTCGTAAAACACACTTACGTATAAGTGTGTTTTACCAACCACGCAGAATACTGCGCGTTCAAGCTATACAGAATTTTATGAAGACACCGGTAGCTTGAATGCGAAATATATTGAAAGGCAGCACTTAACGCTCACGATTGGAACTTCGCTTACACATTACCTATAACATGCACGTTATCTTCGTTAAGTTCACATATATAGGATATTGGTGAAATCAACTACTACCCTAGAAAAACCGATAAAAATAGGCAAAAAGCAAGGCTTCAGTCATGCTTTGAAGGGCTTCCAATGACACCAGGAACTTTAATGTTTCCGCAGACATTACGCTTAACATTCCCCCATTTTCACAGAATCTGAACTTGGTTGAACGTGCATTTGATTTAGGACTCTGGGTGGGGAAACCATGCGTATAATGGTGACGTCAAAATATGGAACTCTTGAACAGGTAATTTTCTACAAAGGCTGTAATTATGCTATACAAATTAACATTTATCTTATGTCACCCACAACATGCTTCCTACATCAACAAAATTTAAACAACCTGCCTCAGGTAACTCCCCGAGGAAATCTGGAAAAGCAGCTACGTCCAGCGTTTCCAGTTGGGCTTGGTTGTTCATCTTACAGGGAAACCGCGCAGAAATTTGACAAAGACGAAGACAGGCACAAAACGCTATGCGTGTCTTCTTTGCCTCCCTTCGTCAGATTTCTGCACAGTTTGCTGTGTTCAGCTACGTGGGTCGTATAATGCATGAAAATTAGCAGGAATCAAAGAATTCAGTTAATATTTTTGAAGTAGTGACTCTTCTCCGCCCGCCTCCTGATTGGCATATATACTTCAAACTTTGTTCATACTTCATCCACAGCATGATCCCTATTTTTTTTTTCAGATATGAAATTGATGCCTTCAGTGGTCCTGATAAGGCAGCGGGGAAACATTGTATGCGCTTGATATAACTCCGATAAACAGGCCGAAAGCGAGTACATCTGATTTTCATTTAAGCCTTAATAACCCGCAGACTTCAAAATTGCCTTATGTATCACCATTAATAATTAATAAAATCGGGCCCCTCGGTTAACCCCCTTTCTTCTCTTTCATTAAAATTTTGGGCATTTCCACAAAATATAAATTTTATGAAGAACGCGCATTTCTTAAGAAAACGATTGAATATTGCATACAACGCTTTTGAGCCTTATGTTAGGCCTCAACAGGGCCATAGGCATTAATTAGACGTTTACAACGAGGCAATGCCACCCATTCATCGGCGCCTATTCAGAAGTCAACGCAGCTTTAAGGCCGACTGTTGACGAGTTCACAAAAGACCCGTCTACCTGAACCTGACAGCCTGAACTAATTGATTAAAAGGGCCAATGTCGAATGCTTCCATGGGAACGTCTTTGATTTTTAATTCACAGGTTACTAATATGAGGGGGCGAAAGTACAAAATCGGGGGCAGAATTCGGCGGAATGGTGCGATATGATGGGTGATATGATGGGCGGGATATTGCGACCAATTCGACGATTCTTATTGGCCACGATACAGTCATCAGATTTCCGAGTCTAGTCCCCCATGAAAGACGACAGTATTAAAAGCTCGGGTGCGGTGAGAGGGGCTCGCGGGTCTTGGTGTGAACTCAGACGTTTAATATGCTCAGACAGGCAGTGGGTTTCCGCTCCTGATGCCAGTGTAAAGAATGTAAAATTAACACATTTTCATTCATTCCTACTACCAGACGTACTTGTAAATGGGTTTGGTGAATTCCTGGCCTGAACGCCACCTCGAGCCGCAACAAACTGGTTGGCAACAGTGAGATCAAGAAGGCAGCCCTCAACATCTGGAATCGACGGACCTGAAAACCTTCGCAAGCTCGAGGTAAACTGCGGGTGGAAGAGTGACTTATATGGATCCGGAATCAGCAGAGCTCCTCTTCGTGTCTCAGATAGTCTTGGAGACTTTGAGTGGACACTTGAACTACTCGAGGGAACTTGAAGGAAGAGCACCAGAAGGCAGTCCTCATGATCTGAGATTGGCGGATCTGTAACGGTACTCCGGGAGACACGACCTTCGCAAGGTCGAGGTTAGGTGAGTGCTGGAGCGACTGCGTTTTGCTTGACGATAAGGACAGGGCTCTGTCGGGCAATTAGCTGTGATTGATTGCCACGCCGTGCGTGGCGATCAATCACAGCCATGGACATCAACCATGGACATCACAGTGGTAAAAAATAGGAGCAGCTACTCTTGGCAGCAAAGCTCGGTATGTATATTAACCACAAGTTGAGGAAGCCCGAAATTCGTACGGTGATTCACGAAGTGGGTTTCCATGAGGACGAGCTCACGTATGCCTGGGAAAAGATGTGTCGCGAGAGGAAAGAAAGAGCGGAATAGGAAGAGCGCGAAAGGGATCAAAGGCAGGCAGAAATTGAGCTCAAGAGGGAACAAACGCTGGTAGAAATCGTGCTTACGAAAATAAAACTGGAGCAAGCGAGATTAGCGCGTGGTGCGGATGCGGCGCCACCACAAAAGGAAAGCGTTCAAATGACAATCTTGCTTAAGCGGTACAAGACAGGCGATGACATCGGTCTCTACCTGATTAATTTCGAACGGATTTGTGAGAAACGATCATTTCACCAGAACGCACTGCCATAGTAGTTGCTTGAGTTACTGCCAGGAGAAGCCTCGCAAGTCTTGGCCCGACTGAGTGCAGCTGAGACCGGCGAGTACAGTTGAGTGAAGTCAAGTTTGTTCGCAAAATACAGGCTCTCCGCATAGTGATTTCGGAGGGGACTTCAAGAGAAAAGACAGAAGCGTAATGAAAGCCTTGCTGAGTTTGCGTGTCGGCTGAAGGATAATGTTTCCAAGTGGATGAAAGAATCAGGGGCGGATAACGTCAGTAAACTTGCAGATTTATTTTGCTTAGAGCAGTTTCACGAGACCCTAACGATAACGTGCGCCTCTCTGTTAAAAGGACAGGCAACAAGGTGCGTCGGTAAAGAGTGCAGCACAGCTGGCCGATGAGTACGTAGAAAGTCGTGGTTTAAAGCCACAGAGCAGTAGCGCCCAATACGATCAAAAGCCTTCCCAACGACCACAATCTTGCCCTCGAGGGCAGCAAACCACAAAAACTGAAAATGAAACAGCTAGCTCTGGAAAACTAGTTAAGCCGGAGGAAGAAACCTTTCCGATTTCCGCCACAAGAATTCCGGAAGAGAGCCAGGTGCTGAGTTACGACGATGAACACATTGCAAAGAGAATGAAACAGCTAGCTGCGGAAACGTAGTTAAGCTGGAGGAGGAAATCTTGCCGATACCCCCTGTGGAAATTCAAGAAGATGGTCAGACTGAGGAGCCGCCAATGGAAAGAAAAGAAAGGCACTCGGAAATGAGCACCCCAAGGAGTGCTAAGAGAAAGTGGCGTCCGAAATTGAGGAACGCGGCATAAAAGGCAACGTGGCCGAATAAATCGAAAGCCGCTAAACCGTGTTAAAAAGGCGCGTTCGTCGTTTGGTACGTTTCGAGTCAGAACACATCTGAGACGCCAGACGAAGAAGAAAACAAAGCGACGTCCGGCGCAGAGGAGGACAAAAAGCAGCGTGCAATTATGGTCCCCTTCGTTGATTTCTAACCTGTACGACAGGCTAACCTGTACAACACATAAGAGTGCGGCGGTAAGAGAGAGAGAGAGAAAGGCAAAGGGAAGACATGGAGGTTAACCAGAGATTATCTCCGGTTGGCTACCCTGTACTGGGGGTAGGGCAAGGGGATGCAATAGGTGAGAAAGAAAGAAGGATTAAAAAAAGGAAAGAAAAACAAAAAACCTAAGCACACACACGCACGTACACATGAACTATTTCTGTGGGCACTGTCACGCAACCCGCAAAGGCATTCCTAGTCTTACGCAGTGTCACCGCAGTGTCACCGTATGAAGGCGCTGCTGCGATACTTGAAAGACACGGGACTTTCTGACAAATTGTGACAGTACACTGTGTGGCGCAGGACAGTACGGCGGCGGTAAGGCGACGTGAAGAGGTCATACCAGGAAATGATTTCGTAGTGCTGTGCGTAGAAGGCATGTCGCCAGTACTTTAGGTGTCGGTAGTTCGTAGCGATGAGAATGTTCTACGTACACTTTGTGTTCCCTGGTTCACAAGGTGGACAAGAAGGGCTTTCCGACCGTGCCCGCCTCGAGTATGGTTTAAAGAAATGACTCAAACGTCGGCTATTCGGAAAGAATAACAGCGATACAGGTATTGTGGAAAGAACAGTTTGTTTGTTTTCTTAGTTTTAGAATTTGGTTAAACATTTATGATCTCCGATCACACACGTCGTTTCGATAAGCCAGTTTTGAGCTTTGTTTAGACAGATCGTTTAGAAGCTCGCTGATATTCTGAAAGAGATGGTTTTCACGCGAATAAAGTTTTGAAACTTTGCTCGATATGTCGTTTATTCATTTTAAGCAGATAGGCCTTTTTTTTTGTCTGTGACATAAACTTGCCCCTCTGTGTCTGGGTTATTGGTTAGAAACCTGAGGTGGTGCGCTCGAGTATCAGGTAATTTACACAGAGAAACAAAGCGTTGGTGCGTGTCTCACATGTGTATTCATAAGACGGCTGTGTTTTGAGTACCACTTAGAGCGTGCGTGGAAGTATTAGAACTAAGCTCGAATCTTTGTGTAGTTTTAGGCGCGTAATTTAGGCAACATACCTTTCTTATTTCTGAAGTGCGGGTCCCTTGTGGACAAGAGAAAGAAAAGGTTAGTGGGTGAGTCGCACGAAAGTGGAAGATTTGCGGAACCGTATTCGGAATATGTGGATGGTTTTGAGAGGAAAGCTTTGTCTTCACGGCCTATGCTTGTCTCGCTGGTTTTGCATACATTAGCAACCGTGGCCTAGGTGTCGTCCTTGCTAAACTTTGTTCAGCACCTCTAAGAAAGAGTGCTTGTCCGTAGTATGAGCCTTTCAAAAGCTAAGAAGCTGTATTTGAGGCACGAAATTCACGGTCGAGAGCAACCATTGCCATCTTACATGCCTGAAGCAAATGTCGGAAAGAACGGGAGACGGCTCAGAAGGAGTCTCATTTTCCAGGATGTTACGCTTCACTGTGTGCGGCAATGAATGGAACGGATGCCGTGCGCCCGAGACATGACGTGCCTAATCGTCGTGCTCGTCAACATGAAAGACTTCTTCGCTGGGTGGGTGCGACGGGATTATGCACCAATGCAAAACCTACTCTCCTCTCTCCTCCGTTCACCACTGCTACGCCAGAAAGTGGTTTCCCTGTTCTTCTGTGGTTGTCGACCAGTGTGTTGACCCGACGTGACCTCCGCTCACCACCTCTACACCATTGAGTTGTTTCTCTCCGTGTTAGTCTCTGTGAATTATCCCGACCTGACCTACGGTCACCACATCTAGGCCAAGCAGTAGTTTCTCTCTTATTTCCTCCGTGTGGGCTGACCAGTGCGTCGACAAGGCCCTCTACCCCGAAGCAAGAAAGAATGAGGTTGACCGGATGGTGTAGGATATAAGAAGGCCAGCAAGACACCAAGTGGACATGTTCTCTGCCCTTGCTTGCGGGAGCACGCATGCCGAACGTTTCTGTACTTTTTGTCATGGAGTGCACCGCTCACCCGCAGTGGTGGATTAGACTTCTGTTATCTGTTTTTACATGATCTCGTCTTCCCTCTCAGAGCCTCTCCAATGGTCAACATGGTTCTAGCTCCAAGCAGACGCTGTTGGAAGTCGCCGAAACTCCATCCCCGTAACAATTGATGGAAGTCTTAACAACTGGTAAGCAGCGGAAGGATAT
This sequence comes from Dermacentor albipictus, assembly GCF_038994185.2. Classification (NCBI taxonomy): domain Eukaryota; kingdom Metazoa; phylum Arthropoda; class Arachnida; order Ixodida; family Ixodidae; genus Dermacentor; species Dermacentor albipictus. The sequence continues at coordinate 133,690,453 of NC_091822.1, forward strand.
GAATCTACGAGCCTCGTCTACTAAGTCCTAATTGAATGCAGCGTTTGCGTTGGTCTACACCGGATTCTCGGCTCCAAGGTGGTGAGTGTGGGTCTTTCTGTGCTGAGTTTTGCCAGGTTTTGTTGAAGGATTGGAACGGAACGGGTAATCCGAGGTATTGTTGTCCCCTACGCTCGCGGACAACTTTCTCTGGCTATAAAGGTAAAACTACGGAGCCAAAGCGTGCACAAGCGAGAGCGCTTCTGAAAAGAGTACCGTATTTTCATCCAAATTAGTTTAAGCGGGGAGAGAAAAAAACATAAACACTTTATTAGCGACCGCTGCATAACACAAAGCACTCCGCTGAATGCAAAAGTTTGCTTATTTTGTGGCTTTTTCCTTCCGCGTCTGGGCAAACATGAAATCGTCGCGCGTGGAAGCTGCGTCCATTCAGCGTCTGTTCCAAGCAACCAGAAGCACTGTCAAACACTGGCGGACTACATGGCGCGGTAATACATGAACAGAAGCTCTGCCCCCGTATGCCTTCATAGCCACGGATAGTTGTCCGCGAGTATAGTTAGGTTGCGACAATGTGCTTGTCTACAATATAGAGAGAATTAAGTGCTGAAAACAGCCATGAAATTGAAGTTCTTGCGCAGACCGGTGTTGTTGGAGCTGGAGAAGGAACTGCAACTGGCTGTCACTGACGCACTCCGAAAAGCACACTTGATTAAGGATATTCTTACTCTAGAGGCTGAGGAAGATGAGGTTACGGAATGCCTAGAGATCGTTAGAAAGAGGGAGATTGCAAAAAGTCAGGCAGACGAACATGAAGAACGGGAACGTACAAGAACAGAGAGAACAGGAGCATGAGGGAAGACAACACGCACTTGAATTCAAGCGCCTCGAGCTTGAAATGGAACGCGCTTGAGCAGCAGGGCAGAGTACCGAAGAAAACCGTGCCGAGGGGTGGGGGGGGGGGGGGGGGGCGAGCGCTCACCGTTAACGATGACAGAGCTAATGCGGCCCTTTAAGCTCATAAGGGGTAATAGTTTGTTCTTTGTGATCTTCGACCGGATGCGCGAGATGCAAGGGTTCTCCCGCGAACCATGGCCACAGCCTCTGGTCGTATTGCTACCGGGCAAGGCGACGGACGCAATCGCTCGCTTAATCAGACAGAAAGCTGAGGATTATCATAAGGAAAGTCCCGCTCGCTGAGGAAGTGCAGGCTGTTAGCAGAAGAGTTTGCATATAAGCTTATATTAAACATGGAGGAATGGCTCAAGGAACAAAAAGCCTAGGGTGATCAGGCGAAGGTTGTTCAGTGATTTGCACTTGAACGATTTAATAACCGGTTACCTCAGAAAATAAGGTAATGAATTCAAGATAAGCGAGAAGTTAGCATGATAGCCGGAGCCGCTGAACTATAGCCGAGAGGTGATGGTAACAACTTTATTGCGATTCTGCTCAGTTATGATCTGGCAGGCCCGAGTCCTAGGATGGCCCCTTACGAGGAGCGACCCTTTCGGCCCAAGCAACGAGGGTGTTTTGTAGTTTTTGATCCGGCGTTCTGAGCAGCTCCTCCCTCATATGCTGTGAGGGACCTGGCGGATGCGACCTGGGAGGGAGTATGCCCTCGCACCTCCAACAAATGTGATTTTAGGTAGCCAGTGTTTGATTTGTGCAGCTTTGACATATTGGGTTCCATTGCCCGTTGGTAATTATGGCCAGCCAATGTGGGTTGGGGAACTACTTAGTTTGCTTTCGACGCAGGATCGAGGCTTGCGCTCGCGTGAGGCTTGCCTTTGGAGGCGGGTAGATTCGCCTTTTTTGTAGTAATTTGTTATCTCGTGGTATTTCGTTGGTGCCTCGTTCATAGGATCCTAGTCTGAGGGGCACACCTCCCGGTTGATTAGACCTCGGGCTACCCAGTCCTTATCCTTATTCCCTTGATTCCCCGAATGGGCAGGGACCCACACGAGTTCAACAGTATTTTCGTTTGTAATTTCCCGTAGGGCTCGCGCTGCACAGACGCCTATGCTGCGTCTCGAAAAGTTGACGATTGCCGTTTTGGAGTCGCGTGATAGTTTGCACGGAGGTATTCATGATGGCTAAAGCAATGGCTGTCTCTTCGGCTTCCACGGTGGACGACGTTTTTATGATCGTGGCGTTGAGGATACTTCCCTTTCCGGTCATGACGCTCACTACATGAGTTTGGTGATTTTCCTTTGCTGCATCGACATAAGCGGTGTGCTGGTTGCTTTGGTACCTTTCTAGAAGGGCCTTGGCTCTGGAAGACCGCCTCTTGTCGTGTCTCCCAGGGAGCGTGTTCTCCGGTAACGGTTTTATAACCAAACGACGTTTGACCGCACCGAGTAATGTTGTTTTTCCTGCTGAATTCATAATAGGATTCAGCCCGAGTTTACTTAGAATGACCCTGCCATTTGCGGTTCTGGAGAGTCGTTCACGTTGGCTGTTTTATGGGCCTCCACGAGTTCTTCTAGGGTATTGTATATACCTAGCTCAAGTAATCTTTCAGTGAAATTTGTGACGCGTCGGGCTCGCGAAGTCAGCAGCGGTCGAAAAGGCGATCCCGATTTCAGGCTGTGCAGGCGGAAGCTATAAGCTAGAAGGGAAGCTAGAAGGGAGGAACCAATGATGGAGGGTACCTCAAAATCGAATACTTCAAGGTCTGAACGGACCCCTGAAGCTAAGAAATTGGAAGCGAGGAAACCCTTTCTTTGCTACAACTGCAACAAACCAGGTCACATTGCTGCGCGATGTAACACGGCAAAGGTAGTGTTTTTATCGGTCGGTTGCAATGACGAGAACATGAAGCCACTCGAACCGTACATGCGTGACTTGGAAGTGAACGGGAAACCATGTCGCGTACTGCGCGACCCCGCGGCATATATGGATGTAGTTCAGAGCTCTTATGTGGAACCTTAGACGTTCACAAGTTCATGCGCCTGAATAAAGAAGCTGTTGAAGCTCACAGTGCATGTTTTCCGATTAGCAAATGTATCTATTAAAGGTCCTTTCGGCACATTTGCGACAGAAGCTGCCTTACTCCGCAGTACCTATACCTGTTCTCAAGTAGCTCGGATCAGATTCTGCCCGAGGAAGGGCTAATGTTCGGGGAGGCTAGCGTGATGACACTAATGGGAACGAAAGCTCGCTAGTTAACTGGAAAATCAGTCGCGGAAACGGCACTAACTGAGGTGGATGCCAGTTCGGAACCTTAGGAAGCGGAGATCGCGAATGCGTTTTCGTTCGAACCGCAGAAGTTTGGATCCGCTCAAGCAGTCGAGTTATTGGAAGATCAGTCGCCATATTTGTTTGTAGCGCCTACGTCGGAAGGGCTACAGCGGCTGCTAAAGGCACAGAATTCAGCCTTGACGTAAGAGTAAAACAAGGATCCTCCCAGCCTGTGGAACATCTGAACAAATCTGAACGAAGGTGTGGCACGGATAAACGTGAATTTCTATGAGAGAAGCGACCTACTGTACTGAAAGTATGCAGATCGTAGCGGTGTTACACTTCACTAGCTAGTAGTGTCTGAGGCTTATCGACAGGATCTTTTGCGCTTGTCACTGGGAAGCTCTTAAGCTGGTCACTTAGGTGTTCAAAAAACTAAGGTTCGACTATTATAGAAGTATTATTGGTCATGTTGTTTCCGCGACGCAGAGCGATTTTAATAAGGACTTGCGTCACTTGTCAGTGCGTAGGGAAGCCGGGTGAAAAGGCCAGAGCGCCAATGGCGCTAGTGCCGATCATCACTGAGCCCATTAGCGGCTCGAGGTCGACACAGTAGGCCCACTTCCAGTAACAGCCTCGGGATACCTTCATCATTTAACAGCCATTTGCCCCGCTACTAAGTTCCCCGAAGCGGTCCCACTTAAATAACTGAGTTCGGTGGAAATAGTTAATGCAGTCGTCTCAATTTTCGCACGAGCTGGTCTTCCCGCCGAAGTACAGTCCGACCAAGGCACCGTGTTTACTAGTGCCCTAACGTCGACCTTTCTAGAACGATATGAGGTAAGGCTCAGTTATAGCTCAGTGTGCCATCCGCAGACCAATTCCGTATAGAAGCTACACTCTACTATGAAGCACGCGTTAAAAGAGTTGTTCTTCGTAAGGAAGACAGAACGGGAGTGGTGCTTGCCTGCTACCATGTTTGCGCGGAGAATTGCACCTCATGAAGCAACCGGTTTTTCACCAGCAGAGCACGTATACTGCCGCTCAGTTCGCATATCACCGCTGCGCATGGTCCGCGAATCCTGTGAAGGACGCGGGGAAGACAGAGTTGTGGTCAAATACGTGCTTAAGCTACTAGAACGCTTAGGGAAGGCGCAGAGATTGTCGAAAGAGGCCACGTCTAAAGCCCAGCATAGACCCAAAGTGTATTACGACCGGACATTCAGGATCCATTGATTTGAAGTCGGCAATAAAGTAATGATTCTGCGACCATCGCAGAAAAACAAGCTCGAGGTGCAGTGGGAATGTCCCGCCAACGTAGTTCAGAAACTGTCGTACACGAACTACGCTATAAGCCCGTCTGGAAAGCGGAAGAAAGAACAGGTTTATCACTGTAATCTGCTCAAACCTTACAGGGAACGGGAAGGAGTTCTTATGCATGATGGTAAACATTCCCGAAGAAATTCCGGTAGAACTTTCAGGGTTCGTGTCAATCCCTACCGGGGAGGCTAGGGAACAACTAATTAGGGAAGTAGTCTCTAAGGTGCAACTGGAGCCTGAAGGAATGACAGAGTTGCAGAAAAACCTGCAAGAGTTTCAGTGCTTATCTGTAGATAGGCCAGGAAGGACATCGGTTCTTACAAAGGACATCGGGCTTACTTCTTCGGAGCCGCTACGTTCAGAGGCTTATCGAGTGTCACCACGCGAACGTGAGATTATGGATGCTGAGGTGGAAAAAAGTTTGACTCTAGATGTGATCAGGCCAGCCAGGCAAGGTGTTAGGGGGCTCACCCCCCTTAACCAACTTCCCATATCCCTCTTTGCAAGGAACGAGCAGCCCATTCCTCAAGTCGAATCTATCCGAACCCTAAGATTACTGATTGACAAGCGTAAATGCAACGCCAAAACGCTCACGCGAATCACGACCAAAACCGAAAGCATGCTGAGACTCATTGCTAGAGTATCCGGACAAAAGAAGGGACTAGGTGAAGACAACCTCCTCAGGATCCATCACGCTTTCCTAATGAGTCACATCAACTATGTAGCCTCGGCCCTTAACTTGACCAAAACCGAAAAGAATAAGCTTAACATTCTCATGCGCAAGACCATAAAAAAGGTAGGGTTTACAAGTAACCACTTGCTCGGACAGGTTAAGCAAACTCGGTATGCACAACAACATTGATGAAGTGATCGAAGCGCAGGTCACCGCTCAGGTAGTCAGGCGCTCATCAACCAGTGCAGGGAAACACATCCTAGAGGGAGCCGGCATGGTTCCCAGAATTCTCAACGAACAAAAAATCACCTTATCCAGGGAGGCCCAGGCAATCTTTGTGGTCAGCCCATTCCCTCAGAATATGCACCCGCAATACAATGTAGGGAGGCGATAAGCCCGAGCACGGGCGATTCTACAGAAGGCCGGCGAGAATCAAGATTCGACTGTCTTTGTCGACGCGGCTCAGTACGGCAAGTCTAGCGCATTCGCGTTGGCAATCATTGAAGGGGAAGGGGAATTACGCCTCTCGGCCTCGGTTAGGTTAGCTACGAGAGGAGTCGCAGAACAGGTCGTCATAGCCCTGGCCTGACCGCTCGCGCACCAACGTTTTCACAGACTCACGAGCGGCCATCAAACTTTCGAATAGGGTAACCTAGCCCGATAGGCTGCCTCCATTCTGGGAAAGAGAACAAACCTTGGCACTCATTTCATCTCTTGGTTTCCCGCCCATATGGGTGCGGCCATTCATCAGAACATACCTAACCTCAAGGAGCTTGCCCATGACCGTGCGCGAGATCTAGAGGGCTTATGGGGACAGGATGAAATCCAGCAGAACGATCCGCTCCTTACTTTTCATGTAATAATCTCTCACTATCGGCTTAGTAGAAGGACCTATCCTCATCCTCACACGAAGTTGGACAGGTCTCAGACAGTTTCACTTAGAATGCTCCAGACGGGCCCATTCCCCTCGCGGGGCTTTCTCAGCCGTATCTCCACAGACATTGATTCAAGCTGCCCGGACTGTAATGACATTTATTCTTCCTTAGCGCACATGCTCTGGCAATGCCCTGCGCTACTTCACGGCTCTCTATCCAGCGAAGCCGACTGGGAAGAGGCACACCGGAGCCCATCGCTTCATACACAACTACAGGCAATCCAGAGGGCCCAAGAAAGTGCGGATCATCACGGTATTCCTGCCCCGACTTGGACGTGGCCAGCGGCTTTCGCTGGTCCCCGACAGGGGCCCCCGCTGAAGCTCCTCGGGATCAAATAACGTTCACTGTCTGTCTGTCTGTCTGTCTGTCTGTCTGTCTGTCTGTCTGTCTGTCTGTCTGTCTGTCTGTCTGTCTGTCTGTCTGTCTGTCTGTCTGTCTGTCTGTCTGTCTGTCTGTCTGTCTGTCTGTCTGTCTGTCTGTCTGTCTGTCTGTCTGTCTGTCTGTCTGTCTGTCTGTCTGTCTGTCTGTCTGTCTGTCTGTCTGTCTGTCTGTCTGTCTGTCTGTCTGTCTGTCTGTCTGTCTGTCTGTCTGTCTGTCTGTCTGTCTGTCTGTCTGTCTGTCTGTCTGTCTGTCTGTCTGTCTGTCTGTCTGTCTGTCTGTCTGTCTGTCTGTCTGTCTGTCTGTCTGTCTGTCTGTCTGTCTGTCTGTCTGTCTGTCTGTCTGTCTGTCTGTCTGTCTGTCTGTCTGTCTGTCTGTCTGTCTGTCTGTCTGTCTGTCTGTCTGTCTGTCTGTCTGTCTGTCTGTCTGTCTGTCTGTCTGTCTGTCTGTCTGTCTGTCTGTCTGTCTGTCTGTCTGTCTGTCTGTCTGTCTGTCTGTCTGTCTGTCTGTCTGTCTGTCTGTCTGTCTGTCTGTCTGTCTGTCTGTCTGTCTGTCTGTCTGTCTGTCTGTCTGTCTGTCTGTCTGTCTGTCTGTCTGTCTGTCTGTCTGTCTGTCTGTCTGTCTGTCTGTCTGTCTGTCTGTCTGTCTGTCTGTCTGTCTGAGACACGACGTGCCTAATTGTCACGCTCGTCAACATGAAAAGTCTTGTCCATCATGTGGGTGCGATGGGACTATGCACCACTGCAAATACTACTTTTCTCGGTCCTCCGTTTACCACCCCTACGCCAGGGTGTGGTTCCTCTCCGTATTTCTCTGTGTGGGCTGACCAGTGACCCGGTTGACCCGACGTGACCTGCGCTCACCACCTCTACACCAAGAAATGATTTCTCTGCGAATTCCTGTTTGTGGAATTGTGACCATTGCGCTGCCAAGACCCGCTACTATGGAGTAATAGAGAATTGGGTTGCCCGGCTGGTGTAGGGTATAAGAAAACAGCGAGACGCCACGTGAAAATCTCTGCCCTTGCATGCAGGAGCATGCACGTTGCACGTTTCTGTAGTTTTTGTCTTGGAGCGCACCGCTCACTTCTAAAGATGTACTAAACTTCTCTTATTTGTTTTTACATCATCTCGTCTTCCCTGCCGGACCTTCTCCGACGGTCAGCCTGCTTCGACTTCGAAGCAGACGCTGTTTAAGGTCACCGAAACCCTGTCTCCATTGCAACTGGTGGCAGCTTTAACAAGGAATACAACTTCGAGGTCAAGTAAAGGGAGCCAAAATAATAATGCAGACAGCCTGAGCCGGGGATTTTGAGCAATGAACCCAGGTTGTTCCGTTAAGAAAACACACGTTCTGTACGTATCGCTATCAACTAATTTCTGTCTTGCTGAGGGCTAATCACAAAAACAACAAAAAGCTATAGGGGGATGGAGAGAGCGGTAGAACTTTTAAAACCGATGTGGGGCTCATAGCGTCGGGCAACCGTGTCGCTCGCGCGCGCCGGTCAGAGAGAGAGAGAGAGAGTGTGTGTGTGTGTGTGTGTGTGTGTGTGTGTGCGTTCGTGTGTGTGTGTGCATGCGTGTGTGTGTGTGTGCGTGTGTGTGTGTGTGGTGTGTGTGTGTGTGCGTTCGTGTGTGTGTGGTGTGTGTGTGTGTGTGCGTTCGTGTGTGTGTGTGCGCGCGCGCGCGTGTGTGTGTGTGTGTGTGTGTGTGTGTGTGTGTGTGTGTGTGCGTGTGTGTGTGTGTGTGTGTGTGTGTGTGTGTGTGTGTGTGTGTGTGTGTGTGTGTGTGTGTGTGTGTGTGTGTGTTCCTAGGAAGAACACCGCAATGACGCGGCAGTGGGACCTCAGCTATCAATTCGGAAGGGAACATCGATGCCTCGGGCAACATGACCGTTGCTCACCCTCACGTCGAAGGTCCTAGCGGTGGAGGTGTCTGTTACGTCTCAACACGGCCAAGGGCATTAAAAGAGCCCTGAACCATGCCTCGGGCCGGTCGAAATAACATAGCACGCGGATAAGATGCTCCGCTGTGAACATCGCCGTGAAGTTTTGCTGTCGTAAGCGCTACGTAGAGCTCACAAGCGCATAGAGAAATCACGTATCTCTCAAACGGTCAAGTTTCAACAGAAGCATGCCTCCTTACTCTCATGGAAGGGAAAAATTGTCATCCACCCGAATTGAACGCGCAGATACGCAGATACGTTTCTGATAAACCCACGCGGGTTTATCAGAAAGGAAACCTCGCAATTGAAGAAAAATTCTTCCTGTTCCGGGACTCGAACCAGGAACCAACGCCTTTTCGGGCCTGTCGCTCTACAATCTGAGTTGTACAGGACTTGCCGATTGCGGAACGAAGGCGAATTAATCGACGACTTGAGACACTGGGACACTGTATGCGGCAAATCAGTTCTGCGGAAGCCTACAATGTGAAGGAAAGCACACGAAAGGGAAAAATTGGCATCCACCAGAATTTCCACCCACTCGAATCGACATCCACCCGAATGGGCACTGAACGCGGCAAATCACTTCCGCAAATTTACTTAGAGAAGCTAAATGCCTTGACTTCGTGTAATGCGGATATTGTGGGTTTGGTCACCCCCGGTGATATTTTACATTTTCGTCCACTGTCGTCTCTTTTTTATTCATTATTTTACACATTTTCCACTTTAACCATAACTAATTACCCCTACCATGTTCTTGGGTTTATTGCTTGTTGCTTTTATATGGTCGTCATTAAGAAAAATCGAGCGCCTTTGTTTGACTTCTCGTTCACAGATGAGAAAAAGAAGCTGGAAGTCGGCTTCTCTGTCCAAAGTTAGTTGAATTTCAAGTTGACCTTCACTGCAGTACACAACGCAATGCTGTGAAGACGTATCATGAAGCAAACTAGACTGCGTTTTAGGAGATTGTTCATTCCGGCAACATTCTCTTTCATGTATCTTCCAATAAGCTAGTACACCAAGCACAACTGCACAATATTCATAGTTTAAATAAAGGCTTATCTGTATGACATTTTAGCTTTTAACTCGCCATCAAATTGACTTACTCCGATGAAACTTTACGAAAACTTGCTTTATTCTCATTTATGTGGAATCAAAACGCGACATATTACCTATACAATCATACTGATTCAATTACAGTGATATTAATGGAAACGAAACAAAAGTAGGAAGATAAAGCACAAATGTTCTAATCTATTCGAAACGGAGCGTTCGCGAGACGGTTAAATAAATTCGATATGTCTAAATGGAGGTATACGAGGGCGAATCAAAAAGTCTTCGCCCCTATTTTCATTTAAAAAATAAGGTACATACAGGCGATTAAAGTTTACGTACTGTTCTACGTACATTGCATTATACTTACACGTAGGCCCACACCGGTTCAGAGAATTGTCTCACCGCAGCACTAAATTTGAGATGCCCCTGTGGTAGAATTCGTCCAGCTGACTGTGGAACCACCGTCGGACTGCGATCTGGGCCTCATCGTTGCACGTGAATTGCTGTCCTGACAGGAACCTCTGCGGACCGAAAACGTTGAAATCATAGAGGCGAGTCCTGACTGTATAGTGGGTGATCCAGACTCTCTCAGTGAAATGACCGGAGCTTGTCAGTCAGCGATGCCCTAGGCCTCCCCGAACGCTCATTGTCATGCAAGCCTTCACGGCCTTTTGCGAACTCACAACACCACTACCTCACACTTCTCAAAGCGAGACACCTTTCGCCATACGTGGGCTTCATTTCCATGTGGATTTGGATTAGCATTCTTCCATTGCTCTGTAGAAAACGAATCTTACTTCGTTGCTCGTACGCCGTGGACGTGTGAAGCCCAACCGCGATCTTCAGCGACTGCCAGCAGCGCCGTGCCGTGAAGCTACCTGCAGATATGGCCGGGCCGGTCCAAGAACGGTCCACTGCTGGGAATGGATATCTTGACTTCACATTTACAGCAGTAATTTGGGTAAAATCGGATTCGCTTCGTGATTGCCTTTACTTTCGTCGTAATCTTTGTTCTACGTAACATTTATTGTAGTGCAATATTTCTGTTTAAGCATTGTGCAGATCACCACATTGACTGTTCATCAAGTTAAACTGCTCATGGTTCACAAGCTTCTATACCGAAATCCAAACACCAGCTCATGTGGATTCACAATTGACTTATCGACGCGGCGATGTTCTAAGCGCAAGTGCAATATGTCATGTTTGTCGTGGGATACAATAGATATATGGGCGCAGAGTAGCAGGATAGATATGTAAATAAATTTGTTATTTATATTTTACGCATAGGAAAATGGCACGGTCACGGCAACCCTATGTAGTGGCTGACTCGGCAGTCCCAAGAAACTCCGACATAGGCCATCTCACGATGGCTGTCGACGGTAATACGATTAGCATTCAAACGATGTATCGACACAATGTACGGCTGAAAACAGCTTTATTTAGGATCTGTACTGGACATTCAGAGATTTGCATTCCTTTGAATATATCCGACGTACACTGCCTTCAGGATCGGCCCACGTTGCTTTGACACTCGCTCGCTAGGGTCGGCCATGGCCATGACGGGGTAACGGTCACTGTAGGACGATGACGCAATTGCGAGGAAGGAATGATGAAGGAATGACGTCGATAGGACGACGACAGCAGTAGAACGACGATGGCATGGCTATAAAGTGATGTATCCGAAATAATGATGGTAATATAACGGCGACAGCGTGATGATAATGTGATGATAATTAAGGAGTGAAACGAGTGTGTGACTACGATGGCGTGACGATAATGGCTGACGGCGATGTATAACAATTGTGGCAAAACGAAAGTCGAATAACGATGATAGAACTACGCCCACTGTATTACGGTGAGGGTATGACACCAGCGGCGTGGCGACGACAGTATGAACAGTATGGCATGATGCATGCGAAATGATGACAGTCCGACGGCCACTGCGACGGCATGACGACAGTATGACAAAGAATGCATGAAACGACTCTATGACAACGATGCAATGACGACAATGGCATAATAATATCGGCATAATCACGATTGAATGAAACCGCTACATGAGGCCTTTAAAAAATAAATATAGAAAGGGAGCACATAGCAAGCAAGACAGATCAGGCAATATTATCTGTAGGTCGTCCATAATATTTGAGTTTGAGATTTGAGCTGCTGGCAACAGATTTTATTTTCTCACTGTGTGTGCCTTGTCACTCTCCGCATGCACGTGGCCGGATGTCGAGGCCTTTTGCGTCCGGTCCAAGTGCTGAGCTCACGGAGACACGAGTATCTGCGACGTGCGGGTCACCGAGGGTTGATATTGGGCGCACACTTTTGTTTGTAGGCCTACTTTCTTTTTCATTTCCTGAGATAAGCCTTACTCCTGGTACCGTATCTTACGTCATGTTATGGAACTTCACGACAACATGCCGACGTGTTTCATGTCTGTTTCCATCAGCAGCTACAGGAAAGCTCCTAGAATCGGCACATAATTCCCCCACCATCATGTCCGCGTTGTTACTTTAGAATTGGCAAGGAGCCATTTCCTGCGCTGAAAAAGGTTTGGGGAAATCATGCAAGGTATCTAATGTACAGTTTTAGGATGGTGACATAATGAAGTGACATTTTACACGCTGCATGCCATAAGCGGTGGCTCGTCGATAGTGAGCGTGATGCATGGGAATGTATAAAGTGTGCAGTTCATTGCTTGCTTCCAAACGTTTCAGTTTGGTTTTGCTCCCACCGAAAACGTCGAAGGTCTTCAAGACAAAGGGAACTTGAACATGAGCAAGTAGTAGAATCACGTTGTGGCCTGTATGGAAAATATAGTGCCCAAAATAATATACTTCAGCTTAAACAACAGCAGAAAGAGAGCAAGAAAGAATGATAAGGTGGCGTGCATTTTCTTTTCGTTTTATGCAACGTGAAGTTTGGAGTACTGTTAAACTAAGGGCTTACTACTAGACGTGTAGCTTGCGCCAGGTATTAACATGACACTTAAAAGATTTGAAGCACATAAGGATCGTGAGGTTAACATTTGCAATATTTTACGATATGTGTGTGCACCAAGAACATCTAGAACATGTGCCAGTCTTCAAATTTCGACTATAAGAAGTAACACTCCTCTGCTTGGATGTAGCTAGCTGGCATCTGAATAGGGCAACAGTTTTGCGCGTGAGTGTTCCTTCCCTTAACTCAAGGTCGTGTTTTGAACAGAAATTGCTGCCGATAAGTTGACAGCTGCCTATAGGTTGACAGAATGCTGAATTCGTACTGACATTGGTAAAAAGAAGTACATAAGAAAATATGCTGAGTCCGTTACTTGGAGGCGACTACAAACAGAAACTTATACGAGTCCCGTGCAACTAAAAACTTTCTACCCCGATATATACGAGAGCGATATGTGCAAGCTATGCAAGTCTGTTAGAGCCACCCTTCAACACATGTTGTGGGGATGTGAAATATATCAAAATAAAATGGCAGTCTCCCCAGAAAATCTACGGGCGTGGTGGTCGGCCGTGCTGCTCAGCTCAGAACTCCAAGACCAACTTTGGGCCGTCCAGCGAGCCAAGGAAGCCACACAGGAGCAGCAGCTCCCAGTGGCCATCTAGGCGGCCCCAGGCCCGGGCCTCTCAATCGCCGGATTCCAAATAAAGTTATCGCATCGCAAGAAAATATGCAAGCTTCGAGCACTCGAACTGCACTGAAGCCTTTCCGCACGTTGATAGCGATGATGTAACGCTTCTGGTGCGCAGCCGATAATATAGCAAATAATCACAGTCGTGTGTAACTACGCCACTATAAAGGCCGCACAACTTTAACTACCTTATGTAACGGCAAGATGAGCTGTTTATCCGCATCATACACTTCATGCGCGGTGCGTCGAAGATCTTTCCCTGAAACGGCTTTCACTTAAAACGCGGACGCTTACAGGGGACACCGCTTTTATTCAGACTTCAACAAGAAACAGCTCGTGTACCAATCCTCCCAGTTAGGTTCTTCGTATAAGTGGTGGAGCAAGACAGATGCTTTATTCAGCGCGCATCAATCAAATTCCTAGCGCCAGCACCGCCACAAACATAACCTCGCCAGGTTTAAGCGTACGACTCTGGCACGCTTGGTGCCAAAGTCGACCGCAGCGCCGTGGTGGCGGGAATAGCAACGGGCCGTTTACTGCGCATAAACGAAGCGAGGAGTTCGGAAACTGAAAAAAAGTATGTATCAACGTTGGGCATTATAGTGCGCGATGCGCACTGTATTACTTCGGAAAATGAAGTTGCTTGCCGGAGAGATTCCAGGACATGGGAGAGCCCATGTGAATTAGGGGCGTCTGGCACATGGTAGGCATGTCTTTGCTTACAAAACAGCTTCATACACTTTCATTTTCTTCGTCGTCACGTACTGTTTTCACAATGGATCCTCGGTAACCGTCCACCAGAACGTTGATTTACTAGCATGACAAGCATGGAACACATTTGAACACAATGACTTTTGAACACATTTGAACAGAATAAACAGAATGCCGCATGAAGAAGTAGCTGACTTTATCCATCAGCACTGGTTAAGAGGAAGCTTTAGCTCGGGCCCAACTCCGACGCGGCCTATTCAAATACATGTAAAAACGCAAAAACATTTTTCTGAGATAACCCCTGGACCGATTTTGATGAGATTTGTTGCATTTTAGAGAGTAAGATAAATTCTAGTGACTGTTGGGAGCAGAATTTTGATTTAGGGCTTGAATTTTGTTAGAAAGATTTTCAAAAATTTGAAAAAAATAGAAGTTTGAAAAAAAATAGAAGCATGAAGTTTACAAACTAATAGCTCTGCATCAAGAACAGATATCGCGGTTCTGTAAACGGCATCCATTAGATCATTCAAAGCGGACAAATATTATGTCATTTTACATCTTACGTGAATTTGTTACATTGTTTACGAGGGTTCTGCAAAAGTTGTAATTACATATTATTACATTTTTCGAGGTTCATGTGTAACATATCAATTTTGTCCGAACATCGATGTACGAGTGAGGTGAGCATATATGCTACCGCATGATGCCTGAAGGAACGTCAATCCAAGGTGCTGGCAAGTGCGTGGCGTCTCCCAGTAAACATGGCTCAAAAGATGTCACTTTCACTGCAACAGAGAGGTGGCGCCATCAGACACCTCGCGTCGTGTTTCACGTTGTTTTGGCATACCGGTGACAGATGGTACCACTATATTGCAGTGACATCGTGAGCATCCTGTGCTACCATAGGCTTGGCCTTCATTCCTCGATAGCGAGAACCGATTTGAAGGAAACCGCCGAGGTAAAACTTGAGCTTAGCTGCCGAGGTGATACAAGGCGTAGCAAAATTCTACAACGCCCTCTGCTTCCCAGAAGGAGGTAAACGAGTTATAAACAGCTATTCACCTCTTTCTGAAATGGGCAGGTCAAGGCAGCGTCGAGGTAATGTACAGCGATGATGCAATTTCCGTTGTATCCATGCAACGAAAGCCTGCTGGAGATTTCGACATAACCGCTTTTGCAGCGAAATTGCGCGGATCCAACGCGCATTTTGAAGTCTACATGAGGCGAAGGTTTCGTGAAGCTATTAATTATATGGTTTAAAGAGGCCCTTAACCAACTCTCGGGCTTAGTGAAACAACATAGTCCGCAGGTAGCATACGCTGCTGTGAACATCTCAGCCAAGTTTTATTGTCGTGCGCGGTGAGTGGAGTTCGCGAGCGGATCGCGAAGTCACCTTTGTTTTAAACGCTCTTGTCGTGTGAAGAGCGACAAGAGCGTGAAGACCCTGTCTTGAGCGTGAAGACCCTGTCTTCACGCTCTTGTCGATGCACTATTTCGTCATCGGACTCACTATGTCGTCATTCCCTTAGACGGCTGCTATTGGCCGATACCTCACCACCGCGGCTACATGGCGTAGATACCGCGGCCGCCGCGGGGTGCCGCCACAAGTCCACTGGCTAAGCGTGCTGCGGCTCGCCGAGGACAACCGCGTTTGGCGTATGTTTAGTGCGTCGTAGGCACCAAAGCCGGAAGTCGTGGCGTCTACGTTAACATTCAAAATGAAATTTGAACTGCGCACCACTGTGGCATTTAGAAGGCGAAGGGTTGTGGGCGCACCCCTCTGCGCCGTAGCCTTCGCAGTGCAAGGCATCGAAGAAGAAACGGGAACACAGCGGAAGCCGTATTTGATTCCAAATAACTCCGCTTCTGCTGAACGCGCTGAAATACTTATTGCGGCAAATTATTTCTGAAAAAATAACTTATTTTCACTGCAAATGCCTTTCTCTATTTCGATGAAAAGTGGTTCGTGGCACCTTTAAAGGGCCCCTCACCAGGCCGGGCCATTTTGAGCTGACATGCGCCGTGCATACCATGCGCACTAATGATCGTGCCCTAAGCTCCGCAGAGAGAGCTGAAATTTCAAAACAAACGCCGTTTGCCCTTCTCCTCTCACTGTTTATAAACATAGGCCCTGGACGGCTTCCGGTTTTGCTCATTGACGTAGTCCGCAAGATTTAGTGAGCAAGAAAGGCATTGGCTGCGCTATTGACTAGAAAGAGTGCGTTAAAATCTAGGCCCGCAGATTTTCAACAATTTTCTTCCGCACATAAGAACAATTTTACGGGTGAACGTTGCTAAGTTACACGAGAAGCTTTATGTGTTCGTCTTGAGGCGTAATGCGCATGTCTTTTATCTGAAAACTTTAAATAGGCTTTCCACCAATAAAACAACTTACAAACGCACTTGGTGTTCCGGAGCAGTAGACTGATAAGGCCCATGACCGGAATTTTCTTTGGGGCGCGCTCTCGCTGCAGTTATCGCGCGAGTGAAACCGTCTATACATGGCAGTGCTGCGACGCCGTTCACAGTGGCACGTAATTTCTAGAATTATTCAAGGCAACATCTGTCATTTGCCTCATCTGGTGTTTCAGTAGACGAATTAAAGTTAAGAGAAATTATGAAAGACACAAACCGAACGTCTGCGTGTTTTTGTTTTACTTAGAACCACAGCAACAGAGATGTACTTCCGTTTCGTCAGCTTGTTCCCCCGTCGTGCAGTCGCGCGCGCAGACAAACAAACTATGTATTTTTTTTTTTGCCGTACTCCAGCGCGCGATCATGCTCTGTGATGCGCTTACGTCTGCCTCAGTATTCGTGTATCCCTGACTTATCCCACAAGTCACGTGTTCTCGTGCAAAGCGCGCAAAATCGAGTGCTACGCGAAACGCGACAAACGCAACTGCTCGCTCGCGCGCGACGCCGTCAGCGGAAGTGTGCCACGCAGGAAGAAAGCGAGGGAAAAAAAATAAAGGCGGGGCCCGTGACGTTTGCGTCAAGCGATCCTCGAGCTCAAGTTCGGGAGAATGCAGGAGAGGAATCTCGCTTGCGGATGCTAGAAGGGGCAAATGGAGAGAGTGTCTCTCGTGGCAGTGGCACTCCCCTTCTAAAACCATGGATTCGCGGCACTGAAATATTTCCATCTCAGCTATTAATAAACCTATTTGATGAATTACTGCGGCAGAACGCTCCCTAGAGGGAACGTAACAACGTCTAGCGTATAACCGAAGGCGGGCGGCCCTTTAAAACAGTTCTCCTTCAAGTGCAACGCGTTTTGCTCCAAGCGATTACGTGCCTGCCCAACTCATTAGCAAGATAGAGAACCCCCAGCCCATTACGCGACCCCTTTGATCTACGCCACCGCGAATAACCATGTCTCCTGGATCAATTTGCTTTTCATGACGCCATCACCGGGATCAGCGCAGTTTACGATTGCACAAACTCTAGGGCCGACCCACCTTATAAACTACGCAAGAATCCGACCGAGTACATGCACCAAACCACAAGAAAGGGGACATACAAAGCTTCGTGTAAAAAAAAAGAAAAACAGAACATGCATTTAAAAACGTATATTTATTGCATCGAGAACATTTTGGACCCTTCCGTTTTTTTTTTTCACTATTGTATTGCATGGGTACTACATATGAGGCTACATACATTCCTATTTGTTATATCAGTGCTGTGTGACCTATTTGAGAAGACAGCGGCAGCGGCCAGCATGGTCAGCAGCAGCTACGGCCAGCAATGTCCCGGGGGGTTCACCTGGCAAGCTTCGCTTTAAAATGCATATGCGCTACGTCATACAGATGACGCCATCGGCATCCATGCGCATTGTGTATGGAGTGTTGTTCTCTTGGCTGCGCCACATTTTGAAAAATTGCCTGTGGCAGATAGCACAATTCGAGCCATTGATGCAATTACTCGATGATGCGCTCATTACTTCTACGAGAAGTCGAAATTCTTACTTGAATAAATACCTTAATTACGCTAGTTAACTTTTTAGTAAATTGCGTTACCATACACCTATTTCAATACATGAATTCCATTCTGTGAGTTGGCAAGGCGTATCCTTTTGGAACGAGTTTTCAGGGCCACACCAGTTTGGAGATATGAATTTTCAGAGTGTCCGACAAAATGCATTGGTGCTCCGTTACTTTTGTACTTCAATGAATAAAACTCGGCGTTCTTTAAAGAAGTAACTGGAACACCAATGCATTTGGTCGGCCACTTTGAAAATTCATATCTCGAAACTGATGCGGCCCTGACAACTCGTTCCACATGGATACGCCTTGCGAACTCACCAGCTGCTGTTCATAGATTAGCATATGCGCAGTAATATAATTACCTAAAGAGTTCATAAGCGCAATTATGTTGTTTCTTACTTAAGCCTCTTCATTTCGCCTAGAATTAACGACCGCCTCATCGCGTAATTTCAATCAAGCGTTAGGATTGTACTGTCTGACAGAGGCAACTTTATAAAATTTGGAGTTGCTAAATAAAGACCCTGCAGATTGCCGCAATTCTGTAATGTAACGGTGATATGGCACTAAGCAAGAGATAATTCGTTTGGATATTAGGATGCTACATCAAGCTTTGTAAAAGCAAGAAGAAATAAAGTTACGAACTGACGAAACGTGAGCGCTGACAATTAGGGTTATTAAGATCACCTCCATATGTCTCGCTCGACGTTTTCCTGTTGTGGGCTAACAATTTCATTTCGTGTGACCAGAAATCAAGGAAGACACAACCATATAGATTCCTGTGGAAGACGCCGAAATATGTACCTCTTTGCTGTTAAGTTTTCAGCTCCATGCAACAGCACACCCAGTGCACGTTTTATTTCTTTTTATTTGTTTTGTGACCTGCAGCCCGGGTCAAAATTTTTCGGACCAGAGAATATCGTTACACGTTTCATTTCCCAAATCGCCATAGCATGCAAAGCCGGACAAAACACTACATTGTTCCCAGCACTTTCCAAGCCACGGGAAATAGTCAACCTTTTCTGTGATTCCGCGATCCGCAAATCTTTCATGCCAGCTGTACGAGCCAACCTGAAACAAAGAAAAAATAAAGAAACAAGACGAAATACAATCCACCTGTTTGTCGTTTATAAGAACAGAGGTCGTCGAGGACAGCAGGTGCATTTTTTTAGTCAGCTATTGCAGCGCAAAGCATATGTTTCCTGCTCAGCCTTCGCCGGTGTTTCTTCTATCTTTCGTTCTTTGTTTTTCTTTTTTTTATGCTTGTCAACTTCGCGGATGTCCTTCGGCAGCCGTGGTACGTAGATGTACGTGCGGAAAGTTTTTGTCGTTCTGGCGCCTAACGAAAGAAGAATGGAAACAACAGCTGCATTCATGTGTTAGTTATGGCGACTGGCAGCTGCCCCTCCACATATCTAGGTCCGCTAAAAATCACGAGTGGGAGGGTTGCGTTGACTTCAAAATGAAAGGAGACGCCATTTTTTGTTTCATCCGAATCTCTGGGTGATTATTATGGCATTCGTCGGTATCTGCGTTTATAAGAGCGACACGTGCAGTGTTTTTTTGTTGGTGGGGACCAGGACTGAAAACTAAATTCAAGGCAGATCGAAACAAATATTTCGAAGCATACATGGAGCAGGCGCTACCAAATACACAAGCGCCAGAAAAATCAGAATACCTAAAGCTTTAAATGCACCAGGAACCACTGCACGGGAACACTCACGCTGTGCAGAGGTAAAAAAAAACCTCGAATAACTTTCTTTATCGTTATTAAGGAAAGAAAAATATTAAGGTAGATAATGGAATCGAAGTCCTCTTTAGGGCTCCATCTCGATGTATCAAACACTACTATAAAAAGATTTACAAAGCGAGATAGAATTTAATAAATAATAAAAGAAACGCTGCACACTTTAACACAAGTCACCCGGGTTATCCCGTGTATTTGGCTGCCACAGAATGCTCCACAGCAATGTCTAGGATGTCTTCAAAGCCTTTCTTTCCTGAAATACGGTGACACTTGTTGTGCCGGTAAACATCGTCGCTGCAACCCTCAGTAAACAAGGCAGCTCTAATTGGAGTGGCATACCAGAATTCTAGCATGTATGGTAAAGTCGGCGTTGCACGGCGGATTATACATAATCACCCGTACCAGTGCCCAATCACTGTGATAAAGCAAATTTCATGCGCATTTGCCAGCGTAGAGAAATAATCACCCACGAAGCCAAAGAACAAAGGCATGTTAAGAAAGCTATAGGGACTGCTTGTATCGACTTAGCATTAAGAAAGACTGAGCTTATCCAAAAGCAGTCGGTCTGGAAAGTAAACACGAATAAAGCCTGAAGACGGAAGCAGTATTGAATCGCCGCTGGATCGGTCGTGGGCGTCGGAGAGTCTGCAGCGTAATTACTTCAGGTAAGGAAGAGAGCCAAGAACACAAACGTATTAAGAGACGGCAGCGGGATCTCGCTGACCTCTGCTTTGTCTTGCCAGTTAATGAGCCCAAGCAAAAGATGTCCACGTCCTTAAGGTGCTGCTCTATTGCACGATCGTTTATTTTATCTTAAGTACAAGGTGTGATCCTAAGCAACTTTCCTAATTGAGCTCGGAAACCCGAGAAGCTTTTCTGGATAAAAGCTTCTATTAAAAAATACTTTGCCTTCATAAGCCATTGTTCCTGCAGAAAATCTCCTCATTTTTCTTTACTACGAATCCGGCCTTCGTAAGTATTTAACTTTAATTATTTGCATGAACCTCTTACAACAACAACAAAAAACGTGAATATAGTGAAACAAGACAGGTTTGAATTGTGCACATGCACATATTTGTTTAAAAAACGCATGAACTGCACAAAGTTAGTGTTCAATATTATGTTTTTCGAAAATGTGAGTTCCTATTGACTTAATTGAGCTTGTTTCTTTTCTTTTGTGGTATATCCAAAAATTAAAGGAAAGGAAACAACTTCTTCATCTGCCTCTACACGAAGGTTCATTATGCGCAAAGGAAAGCATCTCTTATTTCTTCCTGCCTTTTCTCAATTTAGATGGCAGCTTAGGCAGATATAAGTGAATCAAAACCAAGGACAGCGGCTTTATGAAAAACTCGGTCTAATGATTAAAATTACAAATTGTGTCGCACTAATTGCCGCGAATAGAAAACACTAGCGTTCAATATTTATGTCATCCTCGAAGTTACTTGACAAGTTTCGGAATTTCTGATCGTTGATCTTCGAAGACCTGCCTTCGCGAGCCTTTGTGGGATGCAGACATTTTTTAGGCGCGTATTTCGACAGGCATGCATTTGTATGCGTAATCAGATTCGCTCGTAAATTTAATCATGTGTTTCTTTCGTAGTGTTTCATTGCCCGGTAATACCTGTGTGAGGAACGCGTCTCTACTTATGCGTGCATGCAACCTCCCGGATTCTATGTGTGTGTTTTTCCAACTCCGTGGTGTGCCCTCTTGTGTTTATAGGTTAGACATTTCATTAGGAATTTTTTCACCTATAGGTCAACACCTGGGCAATTTCATCATTTGTTTTTAGAATAAACCATAAAGTTTGAAGACTTTGAGAGTACAAGAATTAGAAGCCAGGTTTTTTCAGTTCAAATGAAAGTACTCTTTATTTTTTTTCGCAATGTGGTGCCGCATGTTACAAGCACACAGGCGAGGCATCATCATGAACAAACACATGCACAAAAACTGCAAGTGCAATGCTGAAAGCGCTTTCAGTACAGAGAACTGGGTGTTAAATAATGTGTTTTTATATATTTGTATAAATGAGACAATACTCGAACAGGGCACAATAAGCTCTAATAGAAGAATGAAGGTTAGCACTTTGTCGAGTGCACTAACATTCACTACAAAAAGACACAAGTGCCACTTTTGCTAAACAATGTAGTCGTAATATAAACCATCCATCAGTTCATTAGTTGGTAGATAGACTGTCTGACGCTCTTCTCTAACAACAATTACCTGCATTCGTGTGTGTTGCCCTTTGAGCAATCTAAGTACACTACATTAGCCATTATGGTGAGCCTCTGAGTTGCTCCCAATAAAGCGCCTTTTTTTTCTTCTTTACCATGACAAGGCTACTACCTCGCCAAGCAACGTCTACTAACACTATAACAGTTAATGCCTCAGGTATGTAAGCAGCTCTGAACACCGATGTACACAGTAGCCAAAAACAGCGCAGGCATTCCGTTAAAACACTTGAGCTCGAAGTTTTATGGTCAGAAGCAAGCATGACTGGGCAAGTGACCACCAATTTATAAGCGTCGATAAGCTACGTGGGTGCTCCTCTGTCTCAGTCTCTGTTACTATTATTTTTTTCTTGGGTGCTGCGGTCTGCAGCGCTGCTTAAATATTTCTGACAAGCGCTATACTGACCCGACAAGCTTCAGTATTCTAGAACGGCTCCCTGAGATGTTCGCACATCTTATCCTCACAACATGCATATACATGGGATGCGGGCTGGTATATCGCGTTTCCCCAAGATCAAAAATATAGGGCCTGTCTGTTTCCATAAAAAAGGAATGCCCTTTCGAATCACTTACGATCTTTGTTTACGCGGGTATATTGGGAAATGCAGTGCCTCCCTGGTGCTTCTTTTATACTTGTGGGCCATGAAAGCTCCGGCGCCCAATGAATTCGGGGTATATCTTTACTCTTTTTTGTACTTATCCTGTAACGCTGCGCATGCTGTGAATGCAATGCAGTATTAATTTGGACATACCGCTAAATCCTGGTTACGTTGTTCGGAGCTCCGACTACGGTAAATGATGCCCGCGTTTCTTTCCGCCCCCTAACGAAAGCGTTTGTTGATTTGTTTCCTCATTTTGATATTAACCAAGAATACTTTATTAAGCATTCTGTAACGTCTCATAAGGATAATATGCGAAATCTGCGACACTGCGCATGACAATGCAACCTGGGCGCATGAGAATTATTCTCCAAGCGAACTGTTATTGCTGCCCGCTGAAAAGGGGGTGGAGCGTCCTCGTCGCAGCCACGTAGAGACCTGTGATTGCATTAGACCGCTCTTCGTGACGTAGACAGACAGACAAAGAACTTTAATAACAAGGTCCTGAGAAGCTTTGCCCTAGGGCAGAGCTGCGGGCCGCTCCCACATGGGGACGGGTAGGCCGAGCCTAACCGCCGCATCGTGGGCTCTCTGGACAGCCCAGGTTTGACGTGAAAGGTCTGAGCTCTGGATGGCAGAGCTCCATTCTTCTTCTGTGATGCGATTGGGTCCCTGTAACGAGGGGCATCGCGTAGTTCATTGAAATTACAACAGGCTTGTTATCATCTAGCGAAATCCTACGACGCTTTGTGATTGACTCAGCACTATGGTCGCAAAGGAACCACTGTTTGAGCACCAAAACTTCACGGCAAACTACTCAAAAGTTGTGCACTTATAGTCAGTACTGCTTTAGGATTTTTTAAAAAATTATGGTTTCTCTATTTCTTTTTTGCACCATTGGCAAACTCTCCTCACATACGTCCTAATACGTCGATCCCCTTGTGGCCTGCCAAAGCGAAAGAACGATCACTGCCCAGTGAAGGTATTTGATTATGCCATAAACCCACTTCTCCCATTTCTGGCCCCGGTTCTTGCGCAGGATCACGATGCCCATTGTGCAGCCAACTACGACACCGATAAGGTGAGGCAGAGTGCCTATGCTCTGCAGGCGATTCAGGTAGTACACCTGAACCGCGTCGGCAGCGGTGAAGAGGAGGACCATGGCGACGCGCCCAACGACTCTGCCGAACTGGGAACGGTTGACTAGGACGTCGACCACGTGCGCCCAAACTACTGAGTAGAGAGCCGCTGAGGCCCCGAGGGTGAAGCAATAGCCGCAGATGACGTTCAGTTGAGCGGCGGCGAACGCTCCGGCCACGTAGATGAACGGTATCTTCCAGGGACTGTGCAAAAAGCTGACGGGGAGGCAGAACAGCATCTGGATCACTACGCTCGCTACAAGCGACAGTCCGTTGTAACTGACGAGCACAAACGATACGTTGCGCCAGAACTCGCGCTTGCGTTCCACCGCAAGGACGAGCTTGTCGACGAAGCGAAGGTAGTCCTCGACTTCCTTGGCGCTGCTCGGACAGCACCAGTGCAAGTACTGGAAGTACGTGACGACCTGCGCCACCGAGATGAGGACGAAGAACAGGACCTGCAAAAAAGGCAGAGGCAGCTTGAGTGCCTTGGTTCGTAAGACACTGTAACGAAGCACTTAAAGCTACAAATACAGCAGGAAAGTTTGTGCCAGAAACGTCCGGCCGAAATCTCGCGTTCACTCTCACATCTAAAGGATAATCTGCCTAGGTACGAGTCATAAAGAAAGTACAGAACATGTTCTTGCCATCGTATCCTCGTATTTTGCTTCCTTATCAGTCTTTATTGCCAATATGTGCTCAGGTCTCTTCATTTTGATTTGTTGTATACATGGGCTGCTCTAATTACGCAGTATTCTTCTGGGATCACGCCGTAGCAATTATCACACTTACTCGTGGCCGCAATCAAAAATCATCCTCTCGCAGCTGAACAGGGCGTGAATGAGCGAAGCCCGTTTGTTACCCTCTATGGACAGCCTTAGTGTCAGCGGGAGTTTACATTACTCTACGTAAACATTGTAAACACTGCATTTCAAGTGCCAGAGCAGCAGTGAACGATACAGCAAATACATTTGAAGTTTTCATACTTTATAACACTGAAGCGAAACGCATTCGCGTTTGTGTATCTTAAAAATGCATACGTCACTGTCAACTAAGTAGTACACGAAAATAGGTGAGTATTAAATCCCTCTAATCGTTTGGTACTCCGACGAGCGAAATCAGAGGATTTCAGCCTTGCGGGACACATAAATCGAGCTACAGGACATTTTGCTTAATGCGCGTGCTTCAGGATTATGTCGGCAAGCTGCAAAAGGGCATTTGTCCACCGCTTGTACATGACACAAATAGGCTTGACAAGGAGAAGAAGGTTTTTCTGGATGCGTACGTTTTGTCAACTCTGGGCGCTGCTACAAGTCGTTACGTAAGCATGCAAGAACATACCTTAAGTCGAATGTCTTTAAAAACAAGTTAACCACTGCTTTTCTTCCTAAGGCTGGTCTGGAAGGCTCGAATTATCCAGTTTCGAGCCGGGAAACAAAGCGTTCATACATTTTAGTCACCTGTGGCCTTTCCTATAAACCAATGTGACATGAGCCAGCAGCGTGTCTGTGTCGCGTTTGCTGTGTCTCATACCTCCCGCCCTTTCTATCGTGGTTCACAGCGTTGTGAGCATTACCTGAAGCAAAAAGAGGGGGTAGTCGACCATGGCCAACCGTACCACCCTCGCCCGCTGCAGCTTTCCGGCGTAGACGTTGGCGGCCGCCGTGACGACCCTGTGGAATCGCCTCTGTCGGACGGTGGCGGGGCGACCAGAGGTTGTGATGAGGAGGAACTGTTCGAGCGTGAGCCAGCTCGTTTCGTCTTCATTCACAAGCTCATTGAGCTCCTCGAGTACACTGGCAGGGCACTTTGACATGGGTTTGAGGAACGCCATTAGTTCCGCTGCATAGGCCTTGTCGCCACGCTGTAGCTTCCTGTAGATATCGGCCCAGAAGGGAATCTCCTCCAGCCATATCTTCTGTTTTCTGGCCGCCGCCATGCCACTTCCCATGTTTCTGATGCTGCTCGAAATAAGCCTGTTTTTTCCCGAAACGTAGCAGTTGACGCGGCGAGCGAGTGCGGTCGACCGATGCGCGCGTTTCCAACCGTTGGAAAAAGAGCACGCTCGAGGGAGTCGACGGAAAAGGTGCTAGTACCAGGCGCAGCTTGGCTTTCTCAATTTGGTGGTACATGCAGATGTCCTCTATTCAGGGCGTCACGGAAAACATGAACAACGCCTTTGTTTCTTGTATTTTACCTCGCGCCAAGGAGATATCAGCTCATGAATCTTTCGTCATATTTTTTTTCGCACGATCATGCCGAAAGCTAGAGCACGTAACAACATACGTTGCTATGGTGCACCGTGGGCATGGTGCCGCTACCATTGAATTTGTTGATGACATGTATTGATCAACATATTAAGCGTGCCGAGATGTGCTAGGTGACGAGATGTGCTAGGTGCCGCGATGCTATCTTTTTGGACGTCTGCGTCTGATGCTTTTCTTTCTGCATACATTAAAGTGAAAAGTGCTCTGACTTTGAACTTTCCCAAACAACAATTTCTCTTTCCTTCAGTGGCTATTGTTTTATAACAGACTGCCACAACACTGTTGTGTCTGTGCGTTTGAAACTATTGCAGAAATCGCAGACGTTTTGCCTCATTTGAAATAGCAACTAATTTTCTGAATACTCCCGTTTTTGTTGAACTATTAAATTGTGCGACCTCTGGCTGCCCCTCTACCAGCTGCCCCACTACCAGCTGCCTCTCTGTCCTTTAGCTAACTGGCTGGCAAAATACATGCTTTACTGAATGCAGCATTGAAATTTCGAGCTTTAGGAGGAGCATGTTAAGCTTTCGGTTGGTTACGAATGTGTAAAGTTTTCATGGCAATAGTGAGCAACCCTTAGTGGCGACATGGTAAACAGAATACACAGTATGAAGTACATGACTTAAAAAGCCTTGTTCTGGGCAACTGTGAAAAATAAGGGGGGGGGGGAGAGAAAAAAAACAGCATTTGCCAGCTTACGCAAGTGAAGGCTGCACGCATGAACAAACGTAGTATTGATGCACGAATATTTCTTACGCACTTTCCGGGAGCTATGTTTGTCTCTATGCATGTCTATATCTGACAGTTTTCCCGCCAACCCGCCGAGTCACTGGGCAGTAAGTGGTCGAAGGGGCAGATTATCGGGCTGCTGTGCTGAGCGAACAGTGTGCCGCTGATTGAAAAACTCTTTCAGGCCGACTTGCAACACTGGGTTTGTGCCACTCCCTCTGGGCTGACCTTCAGTGAACCTCTTTAATGACAACTTGAGTCACATGGTATGTGCATTTAGGTGCGGGCCGCTCTTGAATAAACGTCTTTGGCGCCAATGTGGGTAACACAGGCGTGCACTACAGGAGATGTGCCGCTCTACACTGCTGAAAAACATGCCTTATGTTTCTCCTGTGCTGAGTGGAATCAAACCCACCTCACAAGGGATCCGACGCATTAGGAGGCTGCGTCACAAGTACACTGGGTATGAACTAGATTTTATTGGACATCTTTCACGCCAGGGCTTTGTCAAGCTGCGCATTGGATGCACAGGGTATGTGGCGCTCTGCAATGAACCTATCGCCAGCTTCGGTCAATGAATATGTGCCACTGGGTGTGCGGTAAAGGAGAGAAGAATTCTCAGCGCCCGCGGGCACCGCAGCGCCACGCTTCTCGTGTCGGAGGCCACACGCGGACATCACGGCATAGCCACTAGATGGCGAAGCGTGTCGAGAAAGAAGCGCAATAGAGGCGTCCGGTTGCTAGATGACGCGTTTCGCAGGCGCCATGTGTCTACAGCGTGTCTCATAATCAGAAAGTGGTTTTGGCACGTAAAACCCCATAATTTAATTAATATCACGCAGTAGTGGCTGGCATCTGCCTGCCCAGCAAACCATGCAATGCGCAGGTAATTGCGCATTGCCTTTGTTAATTATAGACAAGTCATGGTCCCGAGCCATGTCATTGGCACATCTTGTCGCACGTAGGGCTTCCCACATTTTAGCGGTATGTCGTGTATAACGCCCGTCGCACATTTCAAGTATGGCAAAGTGTGGTTTTTCTGGCATCCTGACTTTTTGCCAACGCTGCTTATGCTCGGACACAGTTCAGCCAACTTGCGTGGGCCCGAAAAAACAACTGGCCCACCAAGCCTAGTAGCGACTTTCTTCAAGTTGTGGGAAAGTTTGTGGACGTATGGCACAACTGCGGGTTTGCATCCTTTATGGTCAGGGCTAAGGATATGCTTTTTCACCTTCACTTTCTGGGGCAATGTTTTTCACACCACCTATATACGACCGAGTTCGGGTATAGCCGGCTGTGTGTAGCTTCGTCAACTGCTTTTCCAAGCAAGCCTGCCTCGCGTGATGGCACGACTTCATGAGAGCAGATTCAAGGCAGGCAAATAGTGGCTATTCCTCTTTTAACTAACTTTGAGTGTGTCGAATCGTATGGCAGAAATTCCTTGTGGGCAAGTGGGCTCCGCTGCAGTATAGTCCTAACACTTAACAGTTTCAACGGTGGCAATATGCTGTGTCGTTATATTGATTCAATGCTAACGCGTTCCCGTCGACAGTCATCGTGAGATGGGTTGTGCCACAGTTTTTATTATTTGGTTCTTCTTATCGTGACATACGAAGTGGAAGTTTACAAAAATCCAGAGCGCATAACTTTAGCATGCACAGAGAGCCAGCTTCACGTATTATAGCATAGCTGGTGATTCTAGCATAACCTCCCCATCTTTCTGCACCCGATTTCAGTCTCCTATTAATGAATGGCCGACTTCAACGTGTCGTTTATAAATAAGGTAGACTTACGTAGATACTTTCCATAAATTTGTTTCTTAGCAGTGGTCGTAGCATATGGTCATAATTTTGCACGTCAGCAACGGGAGTTAACAAGACAGGGTCACTTAAAAGAAGCCGAATGCAGCCATAAAAACACAGGGCTAGGGTAAAGCATTTATTTCGGAGTAAAGTCAAACATCTGAGCAAAAGAACAAGGCCATTGGACGAGCAGCTTCCTGGCGACAGCTTTCAAGCTGTCGGGTATGCTTACAGCAAGGGCGCAAAATGAATGAGTGAAAATTCTGAACCGAGCTGATGGCAGTCTAATATTGCCTATAAATGCTGTGAAATCTGGCATCAGCCATTCATTAGGGTATGTTGGGTGTTGTAAGAAGCAGTGTGCAACAACGATATGTCGCCATGTATCGATGAAATTCCAGTTTAAGCAAGTTGTAGGTTGCTAAACGTTTCAGCCTAGTATGCACAGAACCATTTCAGCGAAGTCCACACAACGTGGCGACCTTTTGCCTGCTTTGGGGAGAGAAATGCAGCAACACTGGTATGGACATGGTCTTTATTTAAGTAGTGATGTGAATTTTATTAAATACACAATGTGTCAACAAGCACGGCGACACATACGTCAAAAACAGGGGCGCCTGTGTCGCGCAGAGTTCAGCACAGGAAGCCCTATCACCAAACCAGCCAGCGCCCCACCATAGTGACCAGCGTAGCTCAACACCTGTCCATGGCGGCTCTGGGGGCCCCGTAAGATCGAGTACAGGTCGTTCAAGTACACGAGAAGCAACATGGCTATTCTGAGCCCAACCAGTTCCATGTCCCGGATGTTGGTCAGGATGTGCGCCAAGTGTGCTGTCTGAAGGGAGTAGACTCCGCTCGATGAGCCCGCAATATATGCATCGGGGTTTAGCAGCGACTGCGCTAGCGGACCGCACAGTAGCCCGCTGACGTAGACGAGCATAATTGGGCCCCACGAATGGACTACTTCCAGTGGGAAGGCGAAGGCAATCTGGAGCAACACGTTGCTGCCAAGGTGCAGGAAACCGTCGTGAACGAGCGAGTAAGTCAGGAACCGCCACAACTCGCGGCGTTTGCGCGGGTTGAAGATGAGGGAGCTGTTGCAGGGTAGTTGGCAAAGCTGCCGATCCTTCGTGAATTCGGAGCACGAAGGCACCGCGCAGTGGTAGCTAAACGTTGCCACCTGCAAAAAAAGATGTTCTGATTTGAAAGATGATCTCTTACGCTTTTGTTGGGAGTAAATCTGCCACACAAAAAACGACTGTGACTTTATACTTTCGATAACGTCGGCTTGCTTCAATCACACAACTTAGCAAGAAAAACTAATGCCGCGCGCTGAGTGCAGTAGCAGAGCATCTATCGCTTCCAGCATCACATCAAACAAAAGTAAACAGATTATCGTTCCGTGGCGAAATCTCACCTTCGCGCAAACTTATCGAAGAGACGCTTCACGTTCATACATCATCATAGTGCGACTCTGTTCGGCAATTCATACGAAGTGCTTTACAATTCTGAATGATGAGCAAAACAAGAACAGGGTAAAAGCGGGAGCCAATGTATCGACAAGTGGACTTCGTGTACCACCTTGAGAAAGACAGGCCCACTTGCCGATACGTCGGCTTGCGCTTTTACCTTGTTCTCGTTTTGCTCACGGTCTTGAATTTCCATATCCCACCTTCCCCGTATTTTCGTTGGATTTACAATTCTGAGTAATTCATGTTCCATTATGTTCAAATCACTATAGCCCGTTGCTGGGGCGTATAGTGACTTATTAATTTCAGTGCTTCCGAAACTGTTGTCTCCGCACATTGTTGTGCCATTACCACAAGCCCGGATTCCGAATCTGCAAGATGCAGAATTTATCCTGCGAGCGCCCCAATTCTCCCTTGAAAAGTCAAGATGCTGAGCCGTCAGGCAGCGGTGTCCTGCAGGAGAAGCATCGGCAGGCAACGTGTTCAAACGTGTCAGCAAGTGCCAGACAGCCCGGCGCCGCACCTCCTATTGCCTGGGGGTCACCGCGCGCGCGAACTTTGAACCGGGTGGCCAGCGCGGTCGCTGGTTGGACCTCTTGGACGAGCGCCGAGTGCTGACTTTGTATTGGGCCGTTTGAGTGACAATGGTTCTCGGGGAGTATAAAGCCGCGAGCCGGCCGCCTCGAAAACCGGATCCGCCGACCCACCGGGAGACAGTGCCGCTCTCGACTGGGGTGAGATGTGTCACGCGCTTTCGCCGGACGTCGCCGTGCGGGAACAGTCGCGTTTGCTGTGAGATCTCGACCCCAGTGCCGACCCGTTCATGTCCTGTATAATGACCTGTATATAGCGTATAAAGTCCCTTTTGTTATTCTCGTCGACGCCTGGCTCGGAGTCTTCGCTACCAACGCTCTGTCACGAAACGGGTGACGAGCGCTACGGGACTACAAAGTCGTAATAGTGGTGCAGCGGTGCAAAGTCGTAACAACATCAAAGCCGGCCAGCGGCAATCCCTCTCGGCGATGGTAAACCTGCGTCGCCCTTACATTGGTACAACTCAGTTCAAGTCACCGGGGTACCGGATATCTTCCACTAGGTCCTGAGGCACACGTAAACGCAGTAGCATCATAACATTTATCTCTTAGGCTACTTAGGACGGAAGCTTAAAAACTTATTGACACCTTTATAATGAGTTATCGTCAAGCGTCCAACGCACCTGAACCAGTGAGACGATCACGATGAAAAGGGGAAAGTGTGCGACAACGCCACACGCCGTGGAGCACATCTTCACTCTGATCAACGGATCACTGCGTTCCGGCAACGAGAGACTCCCAACGCGCTTCAGAATCGCTGATTGGCGGCTGCGTTTTCCCACGACGAGTATGGTCGAGAATCGCAGGACGTGCAGCATCCAGGGCCTCGATTCGAGGTACTTTCCGGCATGGTAGGCGTCCCGACACTCCCGCAACGTCAGCGAGTCCCTGCCTTCGGCTTCGGAACTCTCCACGTACTCTGTGAGAAGGTCGCCGGTACGGCAGCAGCCCAAGACCCGTCGAAGGTCGCTCACTTGAAGCCTTGTCGAAGTCGGTGCCGGAGCGCTCATCAACAGGTCGACGAGCTGCTGGTAGTCGCCGCGGCTCGCTTCAGTTGCACATCCTTCCCGCAGTTCGTCTACGTCGTTATTTCTTCCTGGAATTTCCGGAACCTGGGCGCCCTCGAAGTGTGACTCCATGTCTTCTTCCTTTATGATGATGGTGATAATGCTTCTCTGCTTTGGTACATACCCACTAAGGTGGATTGAGAATCATGTTACGGGGAAGAGACGCGTAAGTTAAATAGTCATTCAAATGAGCCAAAAGGAATATGCAAAAGTAAGGACGCTATAACAAGAAACAAGAATATTGCATAATTTTGCAGGAAGATTAGCTGAAACAAATTTATGGGTACGGTAGGTAGGATTAAATGGGGCCTAACCGGAGAGGTTCAATGCATTACCCCACCAGCCACTCAATTCCACTTCTATGTAAGAAATAAAATTGCGTTAACGTTGATAAAAGGTAAGGAATAAAAAACCATTTCCTGCAGCGACACATTATGAAACACCGCAATAATAAAACGAACTGGACGATCACTTAAATTAAGTGAATTGATCAATTTAAGTTGAATAGTAGTTAACAGCAAGCTCTGTTGCCATATTTTCGAATTATTGCAGTTACTGTTACTACTGAAATACAAATCCCACTGACGATCAGCTCACCTCTTAGCGTAAGTGCGGGTCTGTGTATCTATTAAAGTTGTTCGACCCAGAAATTAACAGCATGTGTGCCTATAAGTGTGCTTGATTAGGCATCTCGCAAGCACTAACAGTGCTTAGCCACAGCAAGTGAAATACAAATTTGGAAATACCGGAGAAAGCTAACAGTGTAATTCCTAAGGGAGATTCGGGGATGACTGTCCTAGCGACTTAACACAAAGTTATGCGCAGAAAAATCTTGTCTAAAATTCCACTTTGTGGAGAAGTAAGACCAGCGAAGCTGTGTGTGTCGGCCCCTTCATGGAGAACTGCACCTCCGCCGTGGGTCTGCCCGGTATCGCCCTATCTTCGGGATCGGCCCATGTATGGGGAGAGCTTAACGCCTGCTTCACCTCCAACGCAGATCGGCCGGACATTGCACTATCTTCGGGATCGGCCCACGTATGGGGAGTGCTTAACGCTTGCTTCACCTCTGCTGCGGGTAGACCGGGCATGGCACTATCTTCGTGATCGGCCCAAGTATGGGAAGTGCTTAACGCTTGCTTCACCTCCGCCGTGGGTCGTCCGGCCATTGCACTATCGTTGGGATCGGCCCATGTATAGAGAGCGCTTAACGGCTGCTTCCCCTCAGCCGCGGGTCAGCTCAGCATTGCAATATCTTCGGGATTTTTTTATGTACGCAGACATGATAGTGGAGAAAGTAGACCCTAACAGCTTCGCTCTAAACGTCAGCGGAATTGCGACATTGCACTTGCGGAAGAAGTCCAGCCTCGTAATCATATATATATATATATATATATATATATATATATATATATATATATATATATATATATATATATATATATATATATATATATATATATATATGCAGGTTGGTCTACATAACTTGAGCCAAAGTTTTCAAAATGAAAGGCACTGCGGACGCGAGTTGAACCGAGTGCGGCTATTTATTATTTTCCCCTGAACTTACAGCTTCGATATGTTTAATTAATCAACTTTTTAAATATTGGCTGCAGACCCTAAGTGTGATACGCAAAGTTCTAGAGCACGTTGAGAAACCTCTCAATAAATTGTTTCCAACGCGACATATCTCACGTGGTCCTTTCTTCCGCGTTCCATAGAAAGCCTGCGAAATAACAAAAAAAGCACGGGACGGGGCTATTGCGCACTTTTATTGTGCTGCTTTCAAGTGTGCAATGGATGAACAAGGTCGGCTTCAGCGAAACTGGTCCGCGACAGGGCATTATGTCTGGTGTAGGTATCGGGGCATGCGGCTTTTATCGCATGACGGCGCAAACGCGTGCTGCTGCCGAAGCGATAAAGCGTCTAAGGAGACGAAAGAGAACAAGAACATAGTTATTTTTTATGCTTGAAATACGCAAGAGCTGGAAGCCTGCCGACGGAGTGTAATGGGGTGGGTTGGAGCGGCTGCGTTAGGGCCGGAATGATTTTCCAGTGACCTTAGAATGCAAAAAGCGCCCTTTGAATATAATGCGTGTTCGAAGAAATCACCATCTGCTGCAATGAACGTTTGGCATCTCATAGGCACATTTTCCTAGGCGCTCTTGATCACGGTATCATGGATGGAGTTGAAGACTCGTCTTATTTTTTTTTTCTTTTGGGCTCTCTGATGTTGTGGTTGGTGTGCGGTATACTTGATCCTTGATGTAGCCCCAGAGAAAGAAACAAGGGGAGTTCAATTTGGCGACCATGCTGGCCAAGCAATGGGCCCATGCCGTCCAATCCACTGATGCGGGAATACTCCATGCAGCCATTTGCAAGCTTTGCTCCTGCCGTGCGTGGAGCATCGTCATGCTGGTACCAAATATCTTGGATCCTATGTAATGGAACTTCGCAAAAAAAAATCCTCAAGCGCCCCATCAAGGCTGTCGTTGACATAGCTTTCTCCTGTAAGCGTGTTATCAAAAAACACTGGACCAATGATAGTGCCACGGGAAATTCCCCACCACACATTAACCGACCACTGATATTGGTGATGTGTCTTCTAAACCCAGTGAGGGTTTTCATTGTTTCAATAGTGAGCGTTGTGAGCGTTGTGAGTGTTCACTGGGGCATTACGCGAGAAGGTAGCTTCAATGGTCCACAGTATATTATTCCCAAAGCCTGGGTCCTCTTCCGTCTTGATTAAAATCCAGTTTGGAAAGTCTTTTCGCCTTTGGAAATCGCGAGACTCCAACATCTGGTCAGCTGCACGTGGTAAAGGTGACGTTGCCTCTTCTTAAGTATCTCTCCACCCTGAAGACTTTGACAATCCAGCTTCAGCGCCCTCTCTACGAATAGTTGCATGTGGGTCTGAAGATAACTTTCACAGAATATCTGTCTCCACGTCCTTGCCCAGGATTGAAGATTTATGTCGTTTATTCGTAAAAGTCCCAGTTTGTCTCAGCGTTTCATATGCGCGCACAATCGTCATTGAGCTGGGACACGTGCCTCGATGCCAGCGTTGAAGTACATCAACTGCGTCAATCATCCCCTTGACACACCTAGAGCCAAAACCAAATGCGCTCTTTCCTCATTGGAGTAAACCATAGCTGCTACTCAATGTACGTTGGTCACAGCCAGATAGCGTTGCTGTGGAGAACACACAGGGATACGGGCACCTTAGGAGCAGTGGACATATTGCAGTTTGCTGGGATTGATTCAAACGAGGCACATAAGTCTGATCCACATCCGGTTAACTGGAACAGCCTGCAAGCGCTCCCTCAGGGACTGACGCGCCGGTCATGGTGCACAAGTGTGAAGCCAGACGCTGCCACCCGATACTGCGACCACGAAGCGATGCAGACATGCAGGGTGGGAAATCAAAAAAGAAAGTCTGGTAAACAGTAAGTGTGAGAAGGAGAGCAGATGGACCCAGTGTGAAAAGAGTCATCGTCTCAAGAAGACAGGCGTAATCTTCTTTGAATATAGCGAAGGTTTTTTTTTTTACCATTAGCTTTGTCCCCGCGTGATATATGCGCTCTTATACGAGCCCTAAGGTGTGAAGTTGTAGCATCATCGTTCATTTCGAAAACTACTACAAGGTCATTTGTGTACAAGGGCAAAATTGTAGCAGCCGTCATCACCTTCCATCGTTCCCACGCGCTTCGCCCTCCTTTCAAGTACCATTAAAATGGTAACCACCGGGGTTGCTCAGTGGCTATGGTGTCGGACTGCTAAGCACCAGGTCGCGGGATCAAATCCCTGCCACGGGGCCTGCATTTCGGTGGGGGCAAAAGCAACCGTGCACTTAGATTTAGGTACACGTTAAAAAAACCAGGTAGTCGAAATTTCCGGAGTCCTCCACTTCGGCGTGCCGCATATTCAGAAAGTGGTTTTGGCACGTAAAACCGCATAATTTTAATCAAAATTATGCTTTCGTCTTTTCTTTTTCGTGGCCTTAGACGCTTTAGCTCTTCGCCAACGCTTGGCCAGCAACACACATTTGCACCGTCATGCAATAAGAGCCGCATGCCCAGATACCTACACCAGAAGTAACGCGGTGTCATAGGCCATTCTCTCTGCAGCTGACCTTGTTCATCCATCGCACGCTTGAAAGCAGCACAATAAAAGCGCGCAATCACCCGTCACGTGGCATTTTTTTTTTCGCGGGCTTTCTACGGAACGCGGAAGAAAGGACCACGTGAGATACGTCGCGTTGGAATCAATTTATTGAGATGTTTCTCAAGGTGCTCTACAACTATGCGTATCACACTTGGGGTCTGCAGCCAATACTTAAATAGTTCATTAATTAAACATAACTAATATGCAAGTTAAGGGGAAACTAATAAATAGCCTGAGACTCTAGGTCAGTGCCAACACTATGCATTTGGTTCAACTCGCGTCCTGAGCGCCCTTCAACTTTAACACTTTGGCTCAAATTATGTGAGACAACCTGTATATACAAGAAGAAAGGGAACCGAGTAGCCCGATTTGTATTAGTCATATCCGGCATGAGAAGCCAACAAACAATGAGACGAAGGACAGCAAAGCGAAGCCCCAGAAAGTGAATGGGAAAACGGCGCCACGATAGCTCAGTTGGTACGAGCGTTGCACGCGTAATGCTCAGACGTGGCTTCGTATCCCACCAGCGGCCATTTCTTTTTACGTCTACTTTCATTTCCATCTATCAATCATTTCTTTCACTCAAATAAGAACTCCAGACAACTTTCCCTATGCTCTCCTTGGTCTCATTGTTTGCTGGCTTCTCTTGATATGAACATATATATCTATATATATATATATATATGGTTGCCACCGCTAGCCCTCAAGCAGTTATCTCTGCTTCTCCTAAACAAGTCTAATTTTGACCTCATACACATTTACATGGACGGTTCCATAAACTCCAACCGCTCTACCGGAGCAGTCGTTGTACGATCGAACGCCATCACTTTGCAATTTTAATACTCTCGCAATACCATGTAGACCGCAGCCGAAATTGCGGCTCTTCAAGGTGCACTCAATTACGTACTCCAGCAGTCACCAAATTGTGAGACCATTTTCTGCGATTAGAGGGCAACCGCAAAGCTCCGCTGTTTGCCTGCGTCATGGGTCACATGATCAGCTAGTGCATTAAATATGCGGGCTCATCACCACGCGGTCGAGAAAGGACACGCCATTGCATTTCAGTGGTTGCCAAGTCACTGCGAATTGTCGCCAATGACAGCGCTGGCGAAGCTGCGTGCTCGGCTCGCCAAATAACGTCAGCGGGTGCATATGAATAACACTTTCAAGGACGGATGCTACGCGGCAACTTGAATCACTTGTTCGCCACGACACACGTATACGATTGAATTCACCGGGTTTCACTCGTTCACGCGTGGACTCTCTCGACGCCAGCTTGCGACTTCGCATGCCACCTGGACTCTCCCGTCGCAAAACAACTTTATTCTCGAAATATTTTTAAAGCGCAAATAAGAAACACATCACAACAAGGTCATACACAGGACAGGTGCTACTTTGAACTGAAAACAGCTGAAAATAGTTGAATGTAGTGCCTGTCCTGTGCATGACCTTCTTTTTGTGACGTGTTTTTTTTTTTGTTTGCCCTTTAAAAATATTTGTCAAGTAAATATTTGTCAAATATTTGTCACATGAATATGTTTTCCGGAAGCCATGCTGTGCTGACGTGAAAAATGAATTAGATTTTAGAAAATTGACTAAGTTAGTACACATTATGTGCTCGAGCAGTTTACAACAAATACTATTTAAAGAAATAAGCGGTAATTAGTCGAGCACTCTTTATTACCAGATTTATGCAGTGGAACGACCTTCCCAATTTTCCAATGTCTGGGAAGTGTAGACGTATCCAGTGGCTGTTGTAAGGAAGGAAGGAAGGAAAAAGTGGAGAAGGAAAGGAAGGGAGGTTAACCAGTTTAGCTCAACAGGTTTGCTACCCTACACATGGGAGCGGGAAGGGGGGGGTGATAGATGGGGAGGAGAGAGAGAGAGACAACATAGCACAGCACACACATCGTCAGTTATAGTCCGTCACTCTTGCGGGGTACGTGACATCACTGTCACAGCCGTTTTTGACTGCTGGAAAATTTTAGTTAGTATAATGGAACTGTAAACGCTAGTATTTTCCAAAAATTTTGTGATAATACTACTGTTTTGTGATAATACTGATAATAACCAGGAGAAGAATCATTCTTGAGTGAATCAATCAGTAGTACGACGCCAAGTGGTTCAACAATCACTAGTGACATAGGTAAATGATTGTGTGAGCTCGCAGTAGGTAATTCATTATGGCTATCTACAGATAAATTTTTAATGAAAGATTCGTTAAGAACAGTGGCGCCATGATTTTCACTAATCTGGTTACCGGATGAGTCAATCAAGGAAATATGGTTGTCGGATGGTGGGTTAATGACTCGCCAAATTTTTTTGCGTTAGTTTGTAACATAGACGGCAAAACGTTAGTAAGAAAGTTATCTTTAGCGTATTAGAGCGCACCTATGTAAATGGTCGATGCACATTTGTAAGCAGCGCAGCGCAGGTGATTAGTAGGCAGACATCTGGCGGCACGATAGAGACGTTTCTTTCGGTTAGATAGACGTTTGATATAAGCATTGTGCCATGGAGCATGTGCGTTTGAAGTGATAAAGCGAGTAAAAATATATTTCTTTGTTAGACGTTCGACTTCAGCTACAGACATATGCCAGTTCGACTGCACTGAACGGGTACCAAAGTTGCTTAAAAAGATGTGTAAGAATTGTGCAAGTTCACAGTTAATCATGTCAAAGTTTGCTTTGCTGTAGTCCCGTATCGTTCTCTTCTTTTTTTGCATTTTTTGCTTCTTTTGTGCATTAAATAAAAACGAAAGTAATGAATGATCACTGATTTCCTGTGTATAAGCTATAGCGGTAGCGAAGCCTGGTCGAGTCGTTAGTAGTAGATCGAGAATGCTGGTACTGTTATTGGATGTCCTGGTCGGCAACGTTACTGGTTGAGGTAGAGTTAGAGTAGAGTTAGAGAAAAAACTGAACATACGTTAAGAAATTCACACGGTTGTGGCAAAGAGGGCAATGAATAAGATGGGTTTGCGTTCCATATCCTACTCGGAAAGTTGAAATCTCCTCGTAGAAACAAAGGATATGAGCGAAATCGTGTACAAACTATATTATTTGCGTCATACAGTTCATTGATATGTGTTGAAGATGAGGAGGGAGAGCGATGGCATATGCCTAATATAATCTTGTGGTAGCCAATGGTTACTATAGCCCAGACTAATTCGAGTTCAGTGTTAATATGAATGTATGAAGAAGGAGCGTCCTTTGAAACGGCAAGAAGGACTCCGCCTACCCTACGCATTGTCCGATCACAACGGTACATGTGAAAGCGGTTCGCATCGTCAAAGATTTCATGATCACGGAGAGCTTCGTGGAGCCATGTTTCCGTTAAGGCGACTATATTTGCGCTACACGTGCCAATAGCTGATGATAAAAAATTATACTTGTTTAGTACACTTCTAACGTTAGAAAAAAGAACTGATAGCTGAGGACCTGATTTGCGGCCAACTCTCCTCACGCGTTCTCTAGGTAGACGTGCTAGCTGAAGAAGTACGGGCATGACTGGCATGCTCTATGCGTTTATTAACCTGTAGAACTTCATCGCAGTCTGGAAAATACATGTAACATCTCTTATTAATTAGCAATTTGTTGTAACATAATTTAAATTTCTGGGGAACCGGGCTGAGCTTTCCCAAGGTCAATGAGTTTTTTACGAGCATGCCGTGTTGCGATTTAAAAGTCTTCGCTGGCTGTGATGTTCTTATCCTTTAATTGATTACGTAATGACAGTACTTTTTTTCTTTTATTTTGAAATTAGTAAACTTAGCGACAATGGGACGACACTTAGAAGGTAGAAGGTTACCTAAACGTTGCGCTCTTTGAAATGGTTCACTGAGAAACTTGTCAGAAGCGGCAGCAATAAATTTTTTTTATTTTAGTTCAGTTTCCTGCCAGGTTTCCTTCGAATCGGGAATTCCAGGAAAGATTAAGTTGTCCCGTCGCGATCTGTCCTCTAGATCGGTTAGTCTGGATTGCAACTGATTATTCTGATCGGTGAGTTCTTTCAATGATTTTTGCATACTACGACGGGTTGTGTTAAGAATTCTAATGGCATTAAGAGGAGGAATGCTCTCAACAGTTGTTCGCCCTGTATCTGGCGCAACTAGACTTCCGTGAGCTTATGTAACACCTTCGACGGCTTGGAGTTAAAATGCATACTAAAATGCTATCTACACAAGAGCGAATGCAGAAATACGCCAACAAGAAGACAATTATTGCACTACCGCTCATCATGCCAGGCTATCTTTTTCATCCTCTACGGTGATTTACTCACCTGAATAGCAAATGACGTGGCATGCTTTTACTTGTACTTATGCCACATGCACTTATGCCGCTTTTACTTGCACTTGCCTTACTTATGGCACGCATTCTTTCTCGTGCGATAAAGAAGATGTACATGTGCAGGGTAAGAGATGCCGCCATTTTATTAGCTGCTAGCCAGAATATCAAAGCAAGGAATATATATATATATATATATATATATATATATATATATATATATATATATATATATATATATATATATATATATATATATATATATATATACAGATATGATGCGAGAAAAGCCGACAGGTGGAATATTATATCTCAGCAAGAAATTGGAAGACCGTGATGTGTGCTGCATTTTTTGGTTGTGAATCTACCTCATCTAGCGTGGAACTCCCCAAGTCCTTACTAAGCAAGTTCAGTTCAGTTATACCCGTTGTGGACAACGAGCTTACTTTAGAATTACTACAATGTCCAGAATAACATTTAATGCTTTCCGGCAGATAATTTAGTGCTTCTTCGTGGTCACAGGTTTATGCGACATGCAAACCAAGCGACATTACATGCGGACGAGCAGAGTTGTAAAAGAAGGCTGGCAAGCACAATATTTCGATGCTTCCTCAATTAGCATGTACCGGTCAGGTCAAGTCCGCGTTCGTACAATATTTGCATTAACGCACGTTGGACAGGGGATGCACGGAAACGCCCCTTTCGCTTCGTTTCCTTCCTTTAAAACGTCCTTGGGTTGATTTCACGCGAAATCTCGAGACATGTTCAAGGACAAGGAAGGCGAACTTGCTTTCTTCGTTACTTTTCCTGCATGAGAACGAGCGAGCAGGTTTGCCACCGACACCATATGTCGAAACCAGCTCGTTCAGCCAAATCCGCGCTTGACAAAATCGACTCGACCGGCGCTGATACAAATCGTGGCCCATGGATGCCCCCTCACGAATAATTGTTTCGTGTGTGCCTCTCTCTTTTTCTTTGTCATTTTGTCTCCAAATGGCAGAGCGAAGAGTCCGCGATACCTGGCCGAGCCAAGGTCGGGTCTCACTTCACCTACGTCAAGCCTTCCAAGGTCGAACACCCGAAGCAAGGACATGTTGAAACGCGACGCGCGCTGAGCTTTTTTAGCGAGTCGCTGTTCTACTCCGCCTGTACATGAGCAGACAGTCACGCTATAGAGGCGGTACTTTCCTGCCCTCTGCGGGAAGCGCTGACGTGAAGAGATAGTCAATGCGATTCAATTGCTAGCGGCCCAGAAGAATATATTCCGGGCATGCGGGAAGAGTTCGTGAAAGAAGTTAAGCAGTCAGACCAGTGATACATGACGCATTCGTGCGTTACTCAGTAATGCCAGAGTGAGTGGAGGCCCCCTTTGGCCTTGAGGACTGCCTTGCTACGGAGCGATCTCTGTGTTGTGGTAATATTTACTCGCTGGACATTTGGCTCTTGCAAGGGGAAGCAACTCCCGTTTGTTGAGGCAGGTACTTCACGTGTATACCCCGAGCAAACTGGCCTGTTGGCTTGCCAGTGATATGGGTGCACAAAGGCAGAGCCAGTACCTGGGGCGGAATTCACTAAGCGAATTTACGAACAGATTTTGCTGCAATTAAAATCTTATTGGGCGTTCCCAGAGTCCCTGATAGAGCTCCGCAGAACGTCGCCCACTCGTTTTTAGCTAGATCGTTGGTGTGGCCTTGGGCCCATGGTCTGCCAAGAGAGCGATGCGCTGTCTCAGGCGTTTGTTTAGACGTTGTTTTTACCACGTCCTGGCTAGTTTCCGCCTGTTCTCCCATAGGCCGACCTGGTGAGAGTTTATCACCGATGCTTTCACTGTGCGCTCAGTGGCTTTGGGGGTGTCCCCATGCACTTGTTGAAGGATTTTAGTGCATTCCCGCATTTTGGTAGGGGTGGTATCCGACACTTCCAGTGCCCTTTAAGTTCTCTTTAACGAGACTGGTCGATTAAATTGGTGATTGCTATTTTTCGCCGTATGCTGGATGTGCACAGCATTGTTTTGATGATGTCGTGATCGCTTCCCAGGTTTTTGTCGTAAATAAGGCTAGCGCAAGTAAGTTCGCAAGTATGTATATAGCCAGTCCAAAGGTTATGCAATATTCAACGGTGCAGCACCACGTTATTTTAATGTGCTCGCCCTTCTGTCTCCTATCCTCGACACTCTCGAGTGTTGAGGAGCGTAGAGCAATAGGAAAGGCAAGATAGGAAGGTTCGCCATTGCAAAGACTGGACGGAAACACGGAGCGCCTTGCCATTGTCTCTTCTGCAACACAGTAAAAAAGGAGTAGGATTGAAACTTTTGATGTACGCTGGAAGCAGATATTTTAAAATGAAATGTGCATATTTCTTGTTATTTTTTCATGTAATTTCTTCTCTCGGGTAGTTTTCAATATCCATGCTTCTTAGCTATGCTTTTGGAATAGCGGGCTCATCAGTAGCCAAACTGCTCGTATTTTCATATTATTAAAAGAGAACGACAAAATGTATATATTTTGCCCAAATATTCGAATGTTAAACAATTGTTTGCCTTCGATTATCCCAGTATATATTTATTCGCTATTCCTGCAGTGGCTTAAATTGTTCAGCCTCTACGTTACACAAGTTACAAGTGCTTGTACGTGTGGTTGGGAGATTAATTTCGTTGTTGCGCAGTCTTGATCCACATTTGTGTGCACCCGGTGCCTTAAACCTGAAAGGCCTTGTACGTTGGCAGATGTATACATGTACCGCCCATCTTGGGGGACCGCATTTTCACCGGCCAACAATTTGAAATTATCCGTCAGCACAAGACCCGCCTGCGTGATTTGGGACTCACTGGAACGCTATTGTTGATTCTGCCTTTTCGTCCTTGTTCTCGCGTGACGGCACGACGCGAGTTGTGTTACACTTTCGAGAAGATATGCGAGCACCAGCGTTTACGCTGGAAACTTCCACGAGTGATGCATAAAAGC
Source organism: Dermacentor albipictus (assembly GCF_038994185.2). Classification (NCBI taxonomy): domain Eukaryota; kingdom Metazoa; phylum Arthropoda; class Arachnida; order Ixodida; family Ixodidae; genus Dermacentor; species Dermacentor albipictus. The sequence goes on from NC_091822.1 coordinate 133,733,306, forward strand.
CGACGCTTTTGACCCGTAGATAAGGTTTCGACGATCGCCAATTGTGCATGCTCGCCGCTGTCGCTGTGGATTGAGTGTCGCCCATTTCCGGGCGTAGATTCATTCAGTAGACAGTCTGTTTTCGTTGCTCACAGTTTTCACTGCTGTCTGCTTCTTCGCCATCGCTCCAAGTGACAATATCAGCCCTTACAAAAATCATTGCAGACTTGCTGCAGAAATTCTGCATACCCCGAGTCACCCGGGATGCAGAATATCTGAAGACAGGTGACAGACTTTCTGTCACCCCCTGTCACCTACCAGCGCCCAATTCGTACACGGTAGTTCGGAACAGCACTAGTGCTGTTCCGAACTACGTGTTTTTCTTTTTAAATTAGGTAATATTCCATTACATAGAGTTCAGGGAGGTCTAACTACTTGGATTCTGAAGCTTTATGCATAAGTGGCGCAAAATCATCATGTAAAGGTCTGGTGGCCAAGAACGGTCCAAATAAAATTAATACCCTTACTAAAAGGTAAAAATATGCGTGCTTAAAGGTGATGCAAGGCGTGCTACAATTTGTAGGCCTGTCACAAAGCCCATATACGTCCACGAGGAGAGGAGGAACGCGTGTGAAAGCTACGGCGCTGAGGACTGTCCGGGCCGGTGTACCAGAATTTTCTCCTCCGATAAGCGGTGACCGCACAGCGCATCTAGAGCTGGTCTAGAGCTCTTTTTTTATTTTAAGCAACAAACCTACAACATTACTGAAGATTATGTCATTACCGCCCCATTTATAAATGCTCAGGAAATCTAAGTTAGCTAAATTACAGCTGCTGTGAGGCGCTGTTTCTTCTCTTGCTTGAAAATGCATGCGCGACTGCCACCGTAGCGGCGTATCGTACGCTTCGATTACGCTAATTGAGAGAGAGTGAGAGAAAGTATACTATTGTGGCTCGGGGTAACGCTATTGTAGCGCCACCCCGAGTATAGTATAAGTATACTATTGTAGCGTGCGGCAGTATGAGCGGAAGAAAAGGGGGCTATTTTGCATTATTTGCACTGGCTCAAAGTTCTTGTGCCACACTGCATCCCTGTCATCAAGGCAACGGGCCCTTCCTCCTTCCCTTAGCTCTTCAGAAGTGGTTGCCCTTGTGCTGAGCTTCAAATATCCACTGGCAACCTTGACCTCTTCATCTCAGGCCAACTCGTCCAACTATTGTATTAACCTTCAAAGTTCCACGAAACTGCCGGCCCCTTCCCATGGACCGAACCGAGAAATCCGGTTACGCAAAGCACCAATACTGTGGCCGCGACGAAAGCAGAATGCGACGCAAGTGACGTCAGCACCCACACCGCCTCGCACCTGCCGACAATGGGTCGTTCAAGGGATTTAGGGCCGATTTACGCTCGAGCCGCCCCTCGCCGCAAGCCGCACCGCACGCTTGCGGTCGCGCCAAAAATTGCACGTATCCAGCACTTGTGCTGGATACGTGCAATTTTGTGCAATACGTGCGAAAGGGGTCACAGGAGAACGATAAACAAGTACACCCTTCTGTGTATAGGGAGGCAAGGAGGTTACACAGAGGGAGCTCTGATTAGCTACCTTGCACGGCGGCAAGGTGTAATGAGATACAAATTGAATGAAAAAGGAGTACAAACGGTGTGAACCACGTTTGCAATCCCATGGCAGCAACAATGGCAGATAGCGTTGTTAAAGTGTAATATGTAGAGCTGTGGACCTCAAATATTGACTTCTACATGGAGTCCCTTTGGCAGCACTTGTCTAGGATTCTCTGTTCTGATACTGTACAATTGTATCGATTATATCAAACACTGCGCACATGAATTGGCTCCGGGCACTATATCAACTCCAAGTGAATGCTCTCCCCTTAGCGGCCGCGCCTAGAAACAGCCCATCCCGGTTCAAAATTGAAGTGAAAGAGGGCCCCCTATAACGGCATGCGCGAATGCCTCGTAGCTTTCAAATCATCGTGATGCCAAATGCTAATTTCGAAATACAAATATCGAATACTTTCGAATACAAATTTCGAAGGACTCGTTGTGTAGAATTAAGTGTGCCATCGCGATGGAAAGACAGCGAGGTATGGTTTCATCTTTTCGCCAAAAAAAAGCAGACGACGCGCATCGTACAGCGATTTCGACGAGAAACTTCGCATTGGGAAAAAGTGACGACTGATCATCATCATCATCATCATCATCATCATCATCATCGTCAGCCTGGTTACGCCCACTGCAGGTCAAAGGCCTCTCCTATACTTCTCCAACTACCCCGGTTATGTACTAATTGTGGCCATGTTGTCCCTGCCAACTTCTTAATCTCATCCGCCCACCCTAACTTTCTGCCGCCGCCTGCTACGCTTCCCTTCCCTTGGAAACCACTCCGTGACCCTTAATGACCATCCGTTATCTTCCCTCCTCATTGCATGCCCTGCCCATGCCCATTTCCTGTTCTTGCTTTCAACTAAGATGTCATTACCTCGCGTTTGTTCCCTCACCCAATCTGCTCAATCTACCCATCATTCTTCTTTCCATAGCTCGTTGCGTCGTCCTTAATTTAAGTTGAACCCTTTTCGTAAGCCTCCAGGTTTCTGCCCCGTACGTGAGTACTGGTAACAAACAGCTGTTATAAACTTTTCTCTTGAGGGGTAATGGCAACCTGCTGTTCATTATCTGAGAATGCCTGCCAAACGCACCCCAGCCCATTCTTATTCTTCTGATTATTTCAGTCTCATGTTCTGGATCCGCGGTCACTACCTTTCCTAAGTAGACGCATTCACTTACCACTTCGAATGCCTCGCTACCTATCGTAAACTGCTGTTCTCTTCCGAGACTGTTAAGCATTACTTTAGTTTTCTGCAGAATAATTTTTAGACCCACGCTTCTACTTTGCCTCTCCAGGTCAGTGAGCATGCATTGCAGTTCGTCCCCTGAGTTACTAAGCAAGGCAATATCATCAGCAAATCGCAAGTTACATAGGTATTCTCCATTGACTCTTATCCCCAATTCTTCCCAATCCAGGTCTTTGAATACCTCCTGTAAACACACTGTGAATAGCATTGGAGATATCGTACCTCCCTGCATGACGCCTTTCTTTATTGGGATTTTGTTGCTTTCTTTATGGAGGACTACGGTGGCTGTGGAGCTGCTATAGATATCTTTCAGTATTTTTACATACGGCTCATCTACACCCTCATATCCTAATGCCTCCATGACTGCTGAGGTTTGTACTGAATCCAACGCTTTCTCGTAATCAATGAAAGCTATATATAAGGGTTGGTTATATTCCGCACATTTCTCTATCACCTGATTCATAGTGTGAATATGGTCTATTGTTGAGTAGCCTTTACGGAATGCTGCCTGTTCCTTTGGTTGACAGAAGTCTAAGGTGTTGCTGATTCTATTTGCGATTACCTTAGTAAATACTTTGTAGGTTACGACTGATACGATATTGGTTTCTTCGAAACACTTCACTCAGGACTTCTTTCTTCCTAGTGACCAGAACATTGCTTTTTTTATATTTTGATGGTGTTTTAAATCACGGAATGTGCTTTGTTCAGGCAGGCGCTTTAATAAATTGTTCGTGAATCTGTATTAATACTTTCGACCATGTACGCGTGCTACTTCTTCACAACACGATATAATGTATAAAAGGTTACCATGTTCACGTGTATTTCTAACGAAGCCAAGGACAGAGTTCACAGAGCTTTCTATTCGTAACTCATGTTTGACATTACGTGAAAACCTTCGCCAATATGTTCGACTCCTCAGTTAGGTGGCACTTGTCCTTACGGACAGTCCTAGCGTAAGAAGTGTTTCGCAAAAAGTGGCGCTAGTCTTTCAACGCTGGTGCGAGGGCTTCTAGTATGTATCGTCAATGCACGGTAATTCGCTAACAAACGCCTACAAAAGCAAGGAACGAGGAGCCATTGTTAGTGCGAGCCCTCGGCGCAACTGAGGGCTCGGCGGCTGTTCGCTGCTTCAAGAACGTGAAAGACGTATTGCAACGACCTGCCATCAAACCGACACTCTTTTCTTTTGTCCAGCATATTTCGCCACGAGCAGCTCTTATACACGAAAAACCCGGTGCCGCCAGACAGAAAAAACAAAATATCGAGCTACTATTGATCATGAGCCTTACTGCAGGCTCAAGATTTCTTCACTGCCGAGCACAGAACACATAGTATTGTGAAACAGACTGTACGACGCTGGCCCTCGGAATTACTTCGATCTCGATGCTCCCAGGCAGCGATGCGCCGGGTCTATACAGTCTTGCTGCAATCCCTTTTTTTTTTTTTCACGCTCTGACAACATTATCATTTTTTTTTGTGATTGTGCGTTCCCTGTCACGGTTTCGACACACCTAATGTGTGGCAACTTGGCAACAGGCACACCCGTATATGACGCGCAGAGAAAACTCCCGCTCGTTGTTAACGTTTTCAGTTATGTATCATGCGACGTGAATGAGGTATATAGTGTTTCTCAACATTCCTGCGAAAGGATCTGAAAATTGCTTTGCCAGACAAGCCTATACCATTTCAAAAGAGCGGGGACTCGGTTTCAATTATCTCGGTTAAATTGTTGTGCTTTAGTTAAGCACATTCCCCTTTAACTTTACCCGGCGAGAGGCGCATTACGCACAAAAAGTAGGATCTGTTTTTAAAGCGAAGCTTTCATTGCCTGAGTATACCCGGGGTTTTGCGTAACGGTGTCCATGCTTAACGTGTTGCTCACCGAATGGACAACTTGTGCAGCCGTAAGCTTTGAGCGACAGTGTCGTCCTAGGGCATGCCACCTGCGCTCTGCGTAACGAATTAATTAATCATGACATAACACCTGTACCATAACGTCGGCTCACAGATATCTCAAAAGCCGACAGAACTCTTATTAGAGCGTATGACTTTACACGGCTTACTTATATACTGCTCGAAGCTTAAGTTTCGCGGGGGAAACGGGTTCCCTCAAGTAAATATTTAAAAAGGATAAAAAGGAAGTATAAAAAAGGATAAGCCACATGGGGGGGGGGGGGAGGAGGGACATCGCGAGTCGTTGAGCAAAGAACATCCTCTTCGGGCGCTCGATCTGAACAGCTTAAGCTGCGCTATGTGAACCTTGCCTTTTTTTTAAATATATTGATCGAAAAAAAAAAGAAATGCATTCATTTGTGTGTGTATATGTGTGAGTGTGTGTGTAGGGGGGGGGGGGGGGGTCGTTTTCTTATAGCTGCAGTTGTAATAATAGCAGCGCTTAGGCATTGTTGCAGAGCTTCCTCACCTATGGCAGTGCAGAATGATGAGGCTACCCGGCCAATGTGAAGGCAATAGCCGCGACGGCTATGGCCTTCATTCCGCTAGGCAAGAACTCACGCGTTCGGTTCCTTGGCACGGTGGCAGCATTTCGATAGGATGGAAATGCAAAAAAAGCACACGTGTGCTTAGATTTACACGCATGTTAAAGAACCTCAGGTGGCCGAACTTAATCCGTAGCCCTCCACTATGGAGCCCCTCCTGACCGCACAGTGTTGCTACGAGACATTAAACCCCACAAATCACTCAATGGGGATGCGTACGAATGTCGGAGACTCAACAAGTTTCCTAGAAAGTGAACTCGAACGCGCATTGTTGGAGTTCCCTTCATCGAAAAATAACGGGCGCAAATGGAGCGTAAGCTAATCAGAGCTGCAGCACTGGAAGCTGTCATTGCCGACATACTCGTATAGAACGCTTTAATTACTGCGCTCAGTGCGTTACATTTAGCCCCACCCGTAGTCACTGCCATGGAGGACTGTTGCGACGAGGCCAGGGTTAATTCAGATTCAAGCGAGGCCATTCTGGTGCGCTTATTGATCCCGGAGATGTCCCGAAGGCGTTTGTTGTTCTCAGAGATGGCACCAGGTGCCGCACAAATTAGATCGCTTTCTTTCGCTCTTGATTTGCTGCTTCTCGCTGCTTATGGAAAGGTCGGTGCTGGCGCCGCCTGTCTCTTATTTCGCAGCAAAGCCTCCGAAACTTTTTGCGAAGCTTTGTTTCCAACGTGCAAATTACTTTTGTTCCGTCGGGTCGAAACTGAGACACACGGCAGCTAAGAGACGGGGGAAAATTTAACCCGCCATGCCGTGACGCCGTTATCAGCGATTCATCGCAAACTTATGATGCATTTTTGAGACGCTGCACGCAGTGGCACTCTTGTGAGACATATGGGTGTGTGTCGAACTCGCTGCATTTCTAAAAAGCGCGATAGGATGCCTACCACAAAGAAAAACAGACTGCTGTTATGCATAAGTGCGGGAGAGCAATTGAATTTTCTACTTTCAAGGTCGTGTTATTCTCTTAGGTTGAGCAATGGCACGTGTGCCACGGTGTTGGGGGTGCCATTGTTATTTATTTCCATAACAACGCACTGGTTTATACTTTCCTGACCCATTTACGTTCTTTTCTTTTTATGCACTTTTGATGATCACAGCCGCGAAAACGCAAATAATCAAACAAATGAACTCACGAGAAATGCAGATCGGCAATATTTTGATGGAACATAACATGAAGAAATTCCAAGATTAACACGGATGTTCAATATTCAAAGAGTTTCTCAAATGACAGTACCCTGAATATCTCCATGGAAACAACAACCGCAGCTTGTTTTCATCAAGCGCTAGCCTTCCATCTTTCGTCAATTTATACCAGGTGGTTTTTGCTTGTGCGGAACACATTCGTTTAAAAACTGTCATATCTACTTTCTTGCCATCTTCGCACATAAGCTTCGTGCTAGGCGGACCTTTGCAGCACGTAAACGTTCGACAATATTATCGCTAACTACCTAAACGGTATTAATTAACTTTATTCACTAAATTCAGCACTCCTGCTTGAATTGAGAAATTGAACCAGATAAGTGGTGCAATAACGCCTGCTTAGCTGAAATGCTTAGGCTAGCACCGCTTGCGAGATAAGGGACCTATAATGTGCACTACGATATACATCATCGCTTCACTTAACACTTTTCTAAAAGTGTGCGCCTAGCAGTTCAGAACAATCTTAACTCGAACTCAGAGGCGCATTTGGCAGATTTTCAACAGATTCGTACTGGCAGTTTCAAATTTTCGTCGCATAAGTTAACAAGGCTTTCCAGAAAACACTCGTCGAACTAGAAGACTCACGTTCGTATAATACGTCTTTGGGGGAAGGGCGACACTTCATGAAACCGTGCTGTATAGTGATGTGCTTTTTGTACGGCTCTGTATGAAAAGGTTCCCGATTCCAGGATGCGGGGTGGGATCGAAAGAACTTCCCACGAAAACTCGAAGGAAACAGTCATTGTAATGCTAAATTCGGGAAACATTATCAAAATGAGCCATCCTCAAATACCTAGAACAGCTTATTTGAGGAATATTATTCCCTTTGGCCCTTTCAAACGGCGCTATATTTAATGGGCACAGATGGGCTGTACAGCATAGTCGCGCGCCATTCAATCGTCTCGGAATGTAAGACTCTAAAGGAGCGTCAGAAACATTTGATTGAGTTCAGTTAAATTATATATTCCATGTCGTCTCTAAAGAGTTGAACCATGATCAAGTAGTATGGCTCTAGTATGGCTCAGTGGCTGCGATGTTGTGGTGCAAAGTATTAGGCCGCGGGTTCGGCTATCAGTCGCGGTGACCGTGTTCTTTTGAGAAAAGGTGCAACGAGAACCCGTCTGCATTGCATTGTATGCTCGTAAAGAGTCTCCGGTTCCCTAAGCTAAGCCGGAACCCCCCCCCCCCCTACGCCCCCCACCCCGCGATATGGCCTCTATCATTACATATGCATACCACGAATAATTCTTTCATCCACATAGCAGAACGTATACAAGAAGCATTATTCAGTCCCGTGCGAAAAGACACAGAGGCATAAAGAGACGAACTCTCTCTATATATATAGCCCAACAAACTGCGTGGCAGCATATTACAGCAATAATGTGTAGTTTATGCAGAACGTTCGCTGTATGCAGAATCGGAATATTTGTCCGTTATTTTTCTGTGTTTTTCAGGACAGCCGAGGCCTTCCGGAACCCACTGCGCAATTCTCGAAGTCCGCCATTTCGCACTGAACGATTTCCGTAGCAGCTGCAGCATGCGTTCATGGCCTTGGTTCTGACTCATCCTAAAGGGTCTATTTGTCGTCGAAAGCAGTGCATTGTTTCGAACCGGATGCTTTTTTCTGGCATGAATGCAGCGATTTCTACTGACGAGAAACTTGGCGTGTTGGTAGCATAGCGAAGAAATAATAATACCGCGAAACCAAGACACGAACAGCGGAGGCGATACAGATACGCGCGTGTGTATATCGCCTCCTGTGCTATTGCCTTATTTTAGCGGTATTTGTAATAAAACAAATATTTGTTGGCCTACGTTCCCTGGTTTGCTGTGGCTGTCTGGCTGTTGGGTCAGCTGCTATCTCGCCGCATATATGTTCATAGATATCCATGCGAGCTTTATATGAAAGCAACCGAGAAGTTGCATACATGACCCTTGCATGCTAGCCATGTACGCGCACCTCTATCCTGTGCAGGATAGAGGTGCGCGTAAAATCTGAATTCACTTACGTGGACAATGATTCACTCATTCGATCATTCAATTATTCACTTACTTGGACAATTATTGTTAAAATAAGTCGATATCCTGAACGAACGCAGGAACTAACGCGTGAACGAGCGAACGGAAGAGCGAGCGAACGAACGTTCTCCTTGCCACGTCCGACCACCCATTATATTTCACCGAAAGACGTCCCACTGACTGCCGACCAATCACGGAAACGGCCGAAAGAGCTAAAGAAATCTATTCGCTTTAAATATAACTTCCTGCATAAAAATAATTTCAGCTCACAGGCTTCTGAAAAACAATGGATCTTTTAACGAAATGGTGAATTATATAATTAACGAATTATTTGATTTAGTCATTTCGGATGTGGCCACTGGGCGTATGCCAGTTCTTGGCCAACCACTCCAGAACGGGCATGTCCCAATAACATTTCTGCATAAAACCTGAACATATGATGTGGGCTCACAGATGCCTCAAAATCACGGCAATTTTTTTAGGGAATGGTGAACTTTGTCGTGGGCGAAATAAACATTCCATGAGATTACAGGCTGAAAGTAAACAAGCAAACATCGGACGAGAGTAAATAAAATTTTACGCATAGGCGTGAGTTTAAAGCATTGGATGGAGCGCTTTACTTCAGCTTCGCTTCCCATAGAGTTCAAAATGTGCGTTGGATCTGCATATCTTTTTCGTCCTTTTTTTTTTTTGCTTACGGATTGTGTCCTCTGCAGAAGTACATCTTGATATTGCAGGCATTTTCGTTGATTTTGCTCACTCAGCCACCACGTGACCCAGATAGGCCTTCGCTACACTGCAGATTTTCGTACGAAGGATATGCCACAGGAATTTCGGATGCAAATGTCTGCGTGCTTTGCGAGTTCATGGAAGCATTGAAATGAAAGAAAGTACATCTATTTATTTGAATCCTGTCTTCGTAGCTTGAAAAAGAAAGTGTCGTCCGTTCATATATCAAAACATTGTTGAAGATTCCGCTTTGTTCCTATATGTGATAAATGGAACAAATCTGCCTTTTACAGCCGCTGGTCATTACTAAATGATATGATAGATGATTAATAAGACTATACTGTTGATGCGTGAGCAAGGCGTTAATAGGTTCTACTAGCCCTTTTTCTTATATTCTTTCTGCTCTTGCACTAAAAAGGTCATTATCGAAAGAGTTATTCGAAAGTAGAAGAGTAGCCTTTGTTTCTTTTTCAGGTGTTGCAGTCCCTTATTTTTCTCGCCCAGAAATTGTGAATTTAGAATGGCGTAGACTGAGAATGTAGCCGTTACTTATTACGTACTTGTTCAAACCCTTTGAGCTCAGGAAGCCCGGCGCATCGTCGCTCTGTGAAATAGCAAATAAAAAAGCTAAAAATACAGCAATTTACAAGCTGCAAAAAAAAACTCTTACATATGTTACACCATACAAAACGCAAACTTTTAACGCAAGTATGTAGCGTGGAGAAACGAATGTTTCTCTAATCAGCGCAGTTAAGAATTTTCGTAATGACGTTTAGGAGAAGAAAAATGATGCGGTTTGTTCTGCGAAAGTAAGATCAAATTCTATGTTCTTTGGGTGTTTGAGAAACTGTTTCTTTCTAGGGACGCGGAGATGGTGGCTGTACCGAAAAGCTCGGGCTTCAACAAAGTGACTAATGTAGTTCATTAGCAGAAGCACATTCGCACAGACAAAAATTCAGTATTGTCGCATGTGCCAAATGGTGAAACGAATGTCCCCCGGTCTCTGAAGGGAATTCTCAAGACGAAGCTAAATAAATGCGGGCCCTGAGCAAATACGCTTAAGTGGTCGACGAAACAACATCCCTATGCAATATCGGTTGCCAAGCAACTTTTTTATTCATTCTTTTTCGCCTTACGTTGGCAAAACTCCCTAGCTCCTTTCTGCAAGCATTAGATTAATTTTTAATGCATGTCGCCGCATTACAAGCACGTCTACATCACTTTCACAATGGTGGTGCTCCTGCTCTCAACGTCGTAAATTAAATTATTATTTAGAAAACGAACAAAGAAAGATGACACAATAAGGGTCAAATGGCTTCACCGGGCGCCTTTTACTACAAGCGTGTTGCTTCACGTCGGAAACAGATCTATTAGAATCTGCAGCCTTTGAGATTGGTCTCTACTCAATCCCCGCAACTGTGCTTTTATATCGGCATTAGCTATTTCGTTCTTCTTTTTTTTCCTTCTTTTCATTCTTCTGTTCGCGGCCATAACTACTTCTCCGTCGAGCTGCAGCCATGACCTCTGGCGTTCCTTTGTGTCTCGCACAAATTGCCTCACAGGGACTCGAGCGAGACAACAATTCAGTTTCGCAACTCACGAGGCATCTGGCCAGTATATTTAATTTTTACTGCGCTCGTGTGCCCATGGATTCTTACTGTTTCACAGTTGCGTGCAATGTGATCTCTACCGCTGCCCAAGAATTACGTGCGGACGCAGGGCTCAAGGAAAAGCAAGAAGGTCCTACGATATTTGCGATGACGCCAATTTCAGAGGCTATCACAACAGGTGGAGGACCGGAGTCAGTGTCAGTTGATAATTAACACTTACTTGGGGCAACTGCATCGAAAGGGAAACAAAAGACAAAGAACAAGTAACCCCGCTGTTTTTCAAAGGTTTTCCCCGCAAGGTGTTTTTCACGAGTGCTTACGCAAAACGTTGTTCGCTTAGAAACATTTCTGCGCACTTGTATGAAGGCAACTCGCCGATTACATTTTTTCACGCGCTCTTTTGTTCAACAGACACACCAGTAACCCAAACTCAAGCAGAGCGGCTCTGCGTGGAGTCCATTAACTTTCTTCCAACATAGATATATAGACTTCAGTACGCTGCACATGTTTCAACCAATGCTACAGTCCTTGGGTGCGGGCCACACCGCTCGAGATTCCTTCACATAAATCCTTTGGCGAAAAGGCTTCCAGCCAACACTGCAAGGTCCTTTATGCAACTTCATGCCGTGGCGGCTTCCATTTATTCGCTTTACGCACTAACCTAGAGACTGTATTGAGGTGGAAAAGTCATACTAAGGGACAACGGGCCAATAACTTAGTTGTACACATCTTTGAAGAATCTGGAGGAGCAGATGCGCCGGTATATTCACCTGTACTTGAAAAAATGTAGAAACCACGGAGCAACATATAAATCAATGTTTTCTTCATTTTCGTTAGTTATTCTTTGCTCGCACTTTTATTTATTTACTTATTTATTTATTTATTTATTTATTTATTTTCTTCCTTCTTGATTTATTTCCTTGTCGATGTACAGTGTCATTTCGTAAATACGTACTCCCCTCTTTCGAAATTAAGATGCATGTTATATGAAATATTGGCACGTGTAGCTATCTGTCCTTTTCCCGGGGATATCATTTCCCCCGTTAACAAGTTAAAGTGTTCACTCAGAGTAAGAGGCCTGCTTGATTTGGAACTTACTCGAATGTTAACGTTGATTCTATCTATTGTATGCGTTCTCCCCGAACAGTCTGTAATCAGACCGAACGCGCGACACCAATTGTGTGGCACTTCCTGGAAGGCACGCGGTCAGCAGCGATTACCCTGCAACCTTCCAACAGTCATGTGTAAATGTCTACGCGCTTGACCCGCATATGAGATTTTCGACGATCGCCAACTCTGGTCGACGCTATCATCGTATCGTTGTGCTTGGCAGCTGGTTGTTGTTTCTGGGCACAGCTTAGCCAGATGCCCAGAAACGCGTCAAGCCAGATGAAGATTATAGTTATGTGGCAGAAGGGGCACTCCAAAGGGTGCAACTTTGCCTAAGAGTGTATGCCCGCGACTTATGATTTCTTTTTCTGCATTTCTTTTTTCTTCCAGGAAAATATTCCATCACTCAGCAATAGAAAACGGGGGTGGGGGACCTATTTCCAGACTTAATTGTTTCACCCGACTTAGAACTCACACACGGCGAGAGCAGTTACTCTACCGACTGCCCCCGACAAGTCCAACTTTATGCGGTGTTCATGCAATCTTCTTCAAACTACTTTACCACTTTGCAGCTGTACTAACCGGACGACAACGAAGAAGCTGGTGGCATGACAGACGACTACGATGATGAAACAGGCACCACAATAACTACAGGACGCTGACTCGCAATGACGCCGGCATATTCACCTGTACTTTAAGAAATGTAGAAACCATGGAGCAACATATAAATCAATGTTTTCTTCATTTTTGGTAGTTATGCTTTGCTCGCAGTTTTATTTATTTATTTATTTATTTATTTATTTATTTATTTATTTATTTATTTATTTATTTATTTATTTATTTATTTATTTATTTATTTATTTATTTATTTATTGACTAAATGCGTCGTAGTTCAATTGACTGCGGCAATTGCACTACGACGGCACAGCATCAGTGGCACGTCAGCGTGAGGATAATGAAGGTGACGATGACCCGACGACAGCACTACGGGCAATATTTCTTTCACTGACAATTGTGGGTTCACGTCCCATTTTGCTATATATTATTAAGTGTCTTGTTATGAAGATATGTGTAGACACGTCAACCGTCTCATCTATGAGACTGTCATGTGTGCTTTCAGACTCTTTTGTGCACCTTCGCTTGTTAGAAGAAATGTGTGGGTATTTTATTGCCTCTGTAGTCGCTTCAGTGTCTTTCTTTGACCATACCGGCGATTTCGCAAATGTTCGTGATATTTCACTGCCTGCAATGTTCGTTATTCTTTTTTGTGCGTTTCATTTTCCTTGCTCTGCCAAAAGGAGTATATAGCTGTCGCCAACAAAAAACATACGCGCCAGCCTCTCCTTTAATTAAATATCAGTATATTAATGAAAAAATATAGGCGTATTTGTAAGAGAAGCGCTGAGAGTGGGAGCTGTGCTGAAAACCGGGCAGCGAACGACTGTTGCACCGCGTGCCGGCCATGCGAAGTGAGCGAATTCGCCTTCTGTCCCTCCAGAAATACCTGCGTAAAGGCGTACGCTTTCATAGCTGCTGTTGCGCCAACTATGCAAACCTCCCACGAAGTGCCAAGTTGAAGCAATTCCGCGACAGTTCGGTGGTTAGCGCGTCTGGTTCCCGAATAAGCATTGCCGCAGTTGCCCGAGTCCATCTCTCGGTGGCACCGGTCGACGAAGTTCTTTTAGTTTTTTTTTCTCTCTCTCTCTTCAATATACGGCGAGTCTGTGAGGCTTACGGTGAGGAAGGTAGCACGAGTACAACGACTACAGCGTCGTCATGAGTACAAAGGCTGAACGGACAGCGGGAGCGGACAGCGCGTGCAAAACAGTTTCGAGCTTTTATCCGCTGCATACGTACTTAACTGAAATTGCTTCACATAGTGCGTGCACATTCGGTAACTCCGCCTCTAGTATAAAAGGAACAAAAAGAAATTAAAATTGATCCACTTTTTAAGGGACACTAAATCCCCGTTATTGTACATTTATTCTCAAAATGATAAGACCGAACATTTTGGCAATCACCTCCATAACATCAGAGCGTCACATTAGGGGCAGCATGACCAGTGCTTCCCTCGTTCGCCGGTGACGGGCGCCAGATGTGCAGTAAACATGTGCGCTCGGCGCACGCCAAACTCCACTCGGTGTCTGTCGCAACCTGCTTTATATAGTTCTAGGTAGTTGAGTCTCACGCGCTGAGCGCGTGGGGATTGTTTACGCACCTTGAAACTAGACGAAGGTCGTTCGTTTTGCCCCCGAGCGGCCCGCGTTGTGGAAGCACGACTAGCAAACAAGTTACACGCCGAGAAACATCTGAACAGCTGCGTTTGAAGAATTTGATTATATAAGTTCTCAGAAGCAAGCGAATGCGGGGCTGACAATGCAACTTTTCTTTCTCTGTTCGGCTTATGGTTCTTCACTTTCGACTCGGAGTGGTTCGGTCAATACTTTTGATGCTTTATTTTGCCTACATGCGTACTGGAAAGACACACAGCGTTTTTGGGCAAATCAAGTAAGGTGTTGTTATTTTTCCATATCTGTGTAGGATAACCTTTCATTTCAGAGGTTCTAGTTATTTAGTTTGTTATATTCCACAGTATTCCTACTGCATTCTTTACCCCCCCACCCCCTTTAAACTTATTCGAAGTCGATCCCTCCGACTGAGTTTGCCGCCATTTCAGTGAGGAACAACTAACCAACTTTCACCGATATCAACCCCACCCCCCCTTCCCCCTTTTCAGGTACTGGCACACCACACTGCCTATGAAGAAGGCTGTCTGAAGACGGATGTGTGGTGTTCATTTGCTAGCACGGATTATTCTTAAGCCGGAATATAGCTTTCTTTTTTCTATTGATAGCGCCTTCAGAGATCATATTAGGCTTGTTCTAGCGCTCTTTAGGAATACGTCAAGTTCATTCCGATTAGAGAGAGAACTAACTTTTATTCAATTTTTGAGAGGATACAGAGAAAATCTGTAAGGTTCATTCTTTCACGTTATTATCGTACTGACTCTGTTTCCGAAATGCTTCGGTTGCTTGATTTGCCTCCACTGGCTCAACGGCGGAAGTTGGTTAGACTTAAATTTCTTTTTTTGTTATCAAAAGGCCACTTAAATATTGAAACCACACCCTATCTTTCTCCCAGGCAGGCTAGAAACGTCAGGTCAAGCAATCACTGCATGTTCTCAATTCCAAAAGCATATTTGGACAGGTACGCTTATTCGTTTTTCCGCGAACGATTAAGGAATGGAACAGTTTGCCGGCGTCTGTTTTGCAGTCGAGTAGCATTAAAATCTTTGAGGAACGCGTTAAAAACCTTTTATGAAATTGAATCTTAGTAGTGCCGTGCAAACATTGTCACACTATTCTAGAAATACATAAAATAGTCTTTATTTTATACTGCTTCCAATATCACTGTCACAATGTTAGAAACAGTGACCGAGTGGAACTCGCAAAACTTACGACTGACACGACTACATCGACTAAACCCCTCCCTGCAGCTCCGACCTCCACCCGGACTTCCTCGACGTGAAGCTACGCTTCTCTGTCGCCTTTGGTTAGGAGTGGCCTTCACAAAGGCATACTCTACATTAATTGGAGTGACTGACAGTGCAGCATGCGAGGTCTGTGACACCGAAGAAAACATCGACCACCTGCTGTGCCACTGTCCAAGATATGCCCTAGAGAGACAAGAGCTTGCCAAAGCTTTCCAAAAACTGGACAATCGGCCGCTTTCTGTGTAGGTGCTGCTGGAACACCGCCCCCATCGCCTGTTGGCCCATAAAGCGGTGAAGGCACTTTTGTGTTTCTTAAGGACGACAGGTTTGTGCGACAGCCTGTGACTATTAAGGCAATTTCTGTAAAACTACACGCGTCAGCGAACTTGCCGCAATTTCCTTCTTTCCTTCCCTCCTCTCTCTCCCTGTGATCTTTGTTTTCCCCTTTCCCATTCCCCCGGTGTAGGGTAGCCAACCGGACGTTATTCTGGTTAACCTCCCTGACTTCTTCTTTTCTCTTTCCTCCTCCTTAGCCGAACCATTGTATTTCGTTATGTGTTTTGCATTGTATTTCCAACATTCATTGCTTCATGTCCTATTTACGTTTGTAAAGTGTTTACATTTTTTACGCTATGTGCAAACTTGCTGTACCCACCCTGTTACGGCCAAGACGGCCAACAGTATTTGAAAATAAATAAATAATAAACATTTTCGGTTGTTGTGCTCCGAGTCCCCATTCCAAGGCCTCAATAGCCACTGCTACTTAGTGAGCATAACGAGTAAACTCCAGCAGGGTCCGAGATTTGCCGCGGTGAAAGACCTACTCACACTGCGAATGAGCAAAATTATCTTAAGTCAATGTTTCATTGATCTTCCCTGGCCACCTCCCCTCTGCTAAAAATGTGTGCCTGCTTCATTAGTTTTGCACGCTGATACAGGGTGGCCTAATGCACCGCTAATACATGGTGCCTAAATGTGCTTCAGATTTGCGGCTCTGTCCTTGTGAAGCTGCCCTCTTCGTTTCGTAAACTTCAATACATATACGTCGAAAACTTGCCGTAGGCGGTCCTGGTGCTGGGATCGCCTGCGGCTGGAAAAGGATAATGTGGTGCAGACACGCGAAACAACGAGAGAGACGTCGAAGGTCTTCGTCAACGAACCTCTTGCATGTCTCAGTCACGTTGAAAAAGGCGAACAGCGTGCGAAGCTAGTCGAACGTGTCGAAAGGAGTAGCGATGGTCGTTTTAGATGTATCTCATGGCTCTACGGGACACCGGGTGCTATACCCTGTGACCAAGTCAGCTTTACTGAAGAGAGTATAACCACGGAGAGATAGAACCTTGAATGATGTGTGTTTGAATGAAGTCCGGGCAATAATTAACTCACATAGAATACGGGCCGCTGCATGTAGGCAACTACTTGCAATATGTGTAAGGTTTGTAGTCAACAATGATTCGAACAGCGCACTAGTCGCGCATTAGCACCGTCAAACATGGCGACAGGAGTGTGCGCAACCAAGCTGATGTGCCACTACTGCCAGCTTCGGCTTCTTGGTCTTCGCTGCGGGAGCCGGCTAAAGCCTAGGCTACTAAACCTCTAGTCCACCGACACGAACGCTGGCATCAGGCAGAACATTCACGCAGCATGGTTGGTAACACTGATGAACGATCAATCGAGTGATCGATTAAATGTATCTCGCAAAACGATTGATCTTCACTGATCTCCACCTTTCGTTCAATGGACTCAATCGATTGGACATGTTCGGTTAATCGTTCTCTCGAGTCTGACAAGAGTGGCGCGAAAATCTTGAAATCGTGCTAGAATGGCGGAGCACGAGCAGTGACTGTGCGGTTGTGGTAGAGTGACTGTTTGTACCAGCCCCTATTGAAGCCTAGCCGAGCGCTTCCTGTCCGTTTTCAAACCACGCCACCCGAAGCTGGAGATGTGAGATGTCCTCGCACCTCAAAGCCTCCTCTAGCAACCCAGCCGCTGATCGTCCTGTCGCTCCCAATCCACTAACGATGTGGTGCAGCATTCGCGCCGGTTCGGAGCATGCATCTGACATAGCGATGGAGTTCGTGTCTATTCCAGCAAATGTATAGCTTCCGAGCATCTGTTCTCGCATGATGGTTGTGTAGCCATTCAGATAACATGTCGATTTCACCTAAATATCCTATTGACATTCTTTCGCTCTGTAGAAAAAATTGTGCGGCCTAAGATCCTGAACCAGTAATTTTGTTTTCCCCTCTACATATAACAATTTCTTCCGTATTTAGGGTGGACTTCACCTACCACTTCGGCATTTTTTTTAATTTCTTGTTTAACTGCACTGCACAGGGATTCACTAGTGCCATGTATCTTGTTTGATTCTGCTTTAAGAAACCTGTTTGTTTCACTTTGTATGTATTTCTCTAAATGCTATTGTAGTGCTTCCGTTGGTGAGTATATCTGTGCATAAGCTTTTCTGTTTTACTGGTTATGTTTTGTTCCCCCCTACGTAATTCCTTTGTGGCAATTTAGGTAATCTGTAAATAAAAATATATATAACTCATATTTCTTATTTTTTTAAAGGCCACGAGTGCGAATTCTATTCGGTCGTTCACAAAGTAAATATTATTCGTTATCAAACTTTATACACCTATATATCGAACTTGGTTCCACCTTCCAAACATTAAAATAGGGTCCTACAGAAGTATAAAACAGTGTTTCCGCCTTTTTAAGGTGCCACACAAAATTTTCGGTTAATCAATTAATCGACGAAAAACCCTGCATCGAAAGCGATTAATCGATTAAAGCCTAAATTTATTAATGATTAATCGTTAATCGAATAAGGGAACTTAACCGACCGTCCCTTTCACACAGTACAGTAATAGTTGCGATTTGAGAAGAGGGAGAGATAAAGACAGGGATGTTACCCAGTGTAGACCAGCTGGCTACCCTGTGCAGGGGTAAAGGGGTAAAGAAAGTTAACCAGATATGAAAGTAGTCCATGTATTCATGGGAGCTAACACACTCAAAAGCACGGTCTCCTGCGAACAGATATCACAGTTGTAGAGTCACCAACACGTAAACCGGATTTCACTTGTAGGAAGCGTTGAAAACAGGAAATTGCGGAAAGAACATGGGTAACTATGTTAACTAGACCAGTTGAGCTAAACTGGTTAATCTCCCTGCCTTCCTTCCCCACTTTTTTCTTTCCTTTCCTTCCTTTCATTGCTAGCTCAACAGCAATGTTTAGGTCCCTCGTACGGGCGCACCTGCAAATGTTTGTGCCTGTAGAACTTCGCATGCAATAATGCGCATATATCATTGTCACTGCGTCGCACCTGGTTTCAAACTGCGAAGTTACGGCGAAAATAACTTTATGACAGGAAGAGCACGCCGTGTTTGTCTCTCACGGTCTATGGCTCTTTTGCAATGTCCAGCTGTTTGCCACACAACTTAAGCTATATTTGTACTTAAATATTTGGCGAAAGACGTCAGTGACACTGTTTTATACGTTCTTTGGCAGAATCCGTCCTACCTGTTTTGGCACGCCCGGAGACTTATACTTCCTGGTGACGTCAACAAACACGTTGGGTTATGCAAATCGGGAGAAGTGGTGCCAAAAGCGAGTGTGTGCGTGAAGGAAACGCGCTGTAACTAGCCATAACTCTGCGAAATGTATCGCGTTGCATCACGAAATGTAATAAATCGCATAGTATGATATCGTGTTGTTTCGTAGAAGTACAGTGAAAGTTTCTTGACGAATGTGACGTTAGTTCGCTTCTTATTTTGAGACAGCTTTAATTCGCCGTTTGGAGAACGCTCCCGACCGTTCGCATAGATAGCATCGCCACCAGGAAAGACAACGCTAAATATTAATTCAGGGCAGTCTTTCTTGCGAACAACTTTGAAACGAACAAAAGAAGAATTAAAGAGATAAAACGAGATATGGGACCAAGTTGCTCTCCATCTTTTACTAAGATCCTCTCTGTTCTTTTTACTCAAACATCATAAAGCAGACAACTAATGAATAATTTCCCTGCAATCAGCACATCAAAACGGCTAGAAGGAGATCACCGATAAAAACGCAGCATTGCTGCGGCCTCTTGAGGCAGCTGTTGGCCTATGATAAAAATGAAGTCGGGTTTCCGTTCTTGTTTCCGCGGAATACTTTCGGACAGAAATTTTCCTTTAGAATCGCAAAACCAAGCCGACAACGAGAATTTCCCCCGGCCACTTTGTTAGACAAAAAAAAAATAGTGCCGGTGACCACAATCCGGAACAGAAGTTATAACGGTTCCAGTTTAGGCTCCCCTGCGCACAACTTCATGCTGCGCTTGAAAAAGATCATTTTTCTCCCACCTTCTATGCAAATAAGTTGGCATAAAGGTTGTTTCGCTGCTTCGCTAAGACCGACTTCTTTCCTGGTTTGCATTGGGAGATTGCAGAGAAGCTTGTTAGCCGACGCCGTTCCGTTGTCATTCTGCTACGTGACGCTTCGTCGCGTAACCATTTTCCTGCACAAATGATGCACGGCCGCATAATGCTTCATTGCCAGACACAGCTTACACCCAGCATTTTCTGTCACCGTGGGTTTACTCGTTCTCTCAGCAATCAAGATTGATTGGTTGATTGATTGATTGCCTGATTGACTGACCAAAGTGCTATGGTAACTGCACCCGTAGCACTAGACACATACGTTATTCATGTGTTTGAATTTGAGTTTATTTCCTCGTCCTTCTTCTAATATTCCATCTCCGATTTATTTATTTATTTATTTATTTATTTATTTATTTATTTATTTATTTATTTATTTATTTATTTATTTATTTATTTATTTATTTATCGAAAGGGGACTTCGTCCTTGATGCGTATCACATTCAGTGTCAATGCGTTTTGAAAATGGTTGCTTTAATTTCCCCTTCTTTTTTATTGCTTCATGTTACCCTACACCTCGCGCATACATATCTACGGCTTCAACGTGTTCAAACACTCTCAGTAAATTTAATGGCGCCCATAGCACCTGCAAAACCAATACTTACTGTATACACTCGTCTTCACTACGTGAATTCTTGCTGCTCTTTACAAGTACCGCCCGTTCCCTCTTTAGTTTCTTGATTTTGCGTTACAGTGCCATCGTTTTTCTCCATCTTGCGACGAAATTATCCTGCTAGTACTTAGCAAGTGTTATTTGTGCATTTATTACGTTGTCCTTGCTCGTCCTTTGAAAGTTTACAAACGCAGGTCTCTTTGGCAGCTTTCTTTTCTCTCGTTCATCGAAATCTTCTCCTCCCAGTGCTGACACGCACTTCTTTGCACCCAATAAATGGCTTCCACTGAAGCCTTCTTTACACGGATAGATGTTCTACTTCTAGAGTCGCATTAATAGCACATGCAAACTTCGCATTCCAATTTGATATACGCAGATCGCAGTGCCTGCGATTTTCACATTTGCGAGACATCTATAGCTGCAGACTCAAATATTGTTTGTGCCAGGCTATCACAGTGTTTCTTTCTTATATGGGGGGGGGCGGAATAAATACATACGATTGAGCAATTATCCTCAAGTAGAGAAAAAATAAAGTAAGAACACTTCTTGCTAGCCTGCTCTTTAGCATGGCAACGAGCAGGCTAGCAACTTCCACCGGAAGGGGCACCCCGCCTGTCTATTCTTGACGAAGAAGGGTTATACAAACAGAGAAACGTAATTTTGGAAGAAGTGAAGGAAAGAGAAATGAAAAATTGAAACAAAAGTTATGTGCACAAGTCATAGACGATGAATTGTTAATGCCAGTGAATAGCCTCACGCGAACATTCGCATTCTGGGCCACGTTTCGCAGCATCCTGGATGCGTTCTTGCTCGGCGCGGCGTCTTCTTCGCTCTTTCAACTCTTATTAGGTAAGGACGCCCTTCCCGCCATTTTATAGCACTTATGAAAGCTAATTTCAAAAACATACACGTTCTTTTTTTTTTTCTGAGCAATAGAGGGTGGTCGAAACGAACAGTCAAGCAAACGGTGAAGCTTTTAGAAAACTATTCATTTTAACTAAGAAACAATCCGCTCGGAGGAGTATATTTGTTGTAATGAGAATATTTAGGCAGCGTACGTCGCTCCATTTCGTAATTCGATAGATCGTTAGAGAACAAGGCCCGTTAACCAGCAAGCACATCGGTAGCGGCAGAATAGAAATAGGTTGCTATAGATGTGAGCCGATTCATCGTGTATGTGTGTTGGCTCCAGGGGCACGACCGCCGGAGTGCAAGGCGACCGTGATCCTCCCCTCCCGCCACAGTAACCCTTTCCCACAGCCGCGACAGGCGTAGAGGGCAACGAAATAATGTGAGGGATATTATTGCCCAGTGTTATACACTCTCGCGCGACCACACGTGTTTCTCAAGGAGCTATAGTGGTTGGCGCTCGCCGATGAACGCGTGCCCCTACTCAATTTGCACTAAGGCACGTGCTTTTTTTTCTTTTTTTCCTTTTCGCATCTGCGCTGTTGTATGAGCAATGAAGGACCGACCACCTTCGGCCACCACGAAAATGGACTAACAGGCGAGAGAATGCTATTCGCTATAAAGCAAGACGAACTATGACAAACATCGAATCGATGGCTCGTTCGTCAAACCTGTGGCGTTGCCTGTGCGAAACATCAAGTGGCATTGCGCCACCTTCAACCAGCCTGTACGGTATGACATCGACAGCGAGCTGCTTTTGCGGAAGCATGGTGGCGGAGCAAACTTTCCGTGGTAAAGTGTGTGTAGCCAACTGTCAAAGCGAACCCATGAGTGTAAAGCGGATGTGAATTTCTCCCCCACAGTCCCAATGCTTCGCGTCAGACTACTGGTAGTTGGTGGCACTGGTAAACCTTTACGCACCTCTGGAGTGCCCTGACATAGCTGCAGCCAGCAGTTGCAGCTAGAGAATGAGTCATGACAGCGCTGCACATGAGAGTTTTGTCCATAAGCGCTTATCGCACTGTACGTCGAGCCACCCTTGATCTTGATTTTGTTACAACCTGTGATGTAACCGTGCATGTGGAGTGATCATTTTTACGTTGCACGCAATTTTTAACCATCACCTGCGTCAGATAGCATTATTCTTGTCTTTGAGCTGGCTTATTTGAAGAGGCGGACATTACTAGCACGACAAATCGAAACACATATTAAATAAATAGCCGAAAGTTTACTCACGAACGTAATGATTCATTGCTTCACGGCACGTATGCAATTTACAAACTGTAGCCGGTGAGCTTCGAAGACGTATCCACTTGAAATATAAATTTCTCGGATGACACCAGTTACGAGATATTATATCCCAAAGTGTGGAACAAAATACATAAGCGTCTCACTTGGTTGTGTGCTTCAATGCATTAACGAGAGTTTTGTTAAATAAAGTAAGTTGGACAACAGCTCATTTTTAAGAGGAAGCTTTAGCTCGAGTGCTCCTATCTAAATACATGTAAAAGGAGAATTCGTTTTTTTCGGCAACCACTGCACCAAATTTGACGAGCTTTGTTGCATTTAAAAGAAAAACTTAAAATCTAGTGACTGTTGGTTTCGAATTTTTGAGTTAGGTCGTGAATTTTTTATTAAAAATTGGCGAAAATCGAAAATTTTCAAAAAACGAAACTATCAAGTTTCTAACTCTGTAACTCAACCACTAAAAATGATAATACGATTCTGTGAATTGCATCTAGTAGTACATCCAAAGCGGACAAAATTGATATGTTACACATGAATATAAAAAAAATTAATCATAAGGAAATACAACATTTGCAAAACCGTTGTAACCAACGTAACAAATTCACGTAAGATGTAAAATGACATATTGAATTTGTCCGCTTTGAATGATCTAATGGATGCCGTTTACAGAACCACGATATCAATTCTTTATGCATATCTATGAATTTGTAAACTTCGTGCTTCTATTTTATTCAAACGGTCAAATATTTGAAAATCGTTTTAAGAAAATTCAAGCCCTAAATCGAAATTCCGCTCCCAACAGTCACTAGAATTTAACTTTCTCTTGCAAATGCAACAAATTTCATCAAGATCGGTCCAGGGGTTATCTCATAAAAACGTTTTTGCGTTTTACATGTATTTGAATAGGCCGCGTCGGAGTTGGGCCCGAGCTAAAGCTTCCTCTTAACGGGGAGTTTTATGACGCCCATATCGAAATGGCTGTCAGCCTGGGAATTCATTCCAAGTGGGTACGCCTCGCAAGCTCACTGGCTACAACTCGCAAATCTTAATATATGCCACAATGTAATTAATTAAAAAGGTAATTAGTGAATCTTGGTTTAAGTGTTGCATGCGGGTTTAAATTTCTCTTTGAGTAACGTCCGCTCAAGGACAACGATAAATCAGCTCAAGGACAAGCATTCTTTTGTCTGAGACAGACGATCTTTACTAATTTCGCAAAACTTACAAATGATAAGCCTGCATGCTTTATTATAAGCTATGCTTCCTTTAAATACAAGTGAATCGAAAGAGACTGCTCTTCACTGTGAACTCACATTACTTCCTGCGCAAATTTCGTGTGTTGTGGCATACAATGTGCTAACGGTTGAACTTTATGTGAACTATCAGTTAACGCTTTTGGGCATGTATCTATATTTCCTGCTGATATTCTACCTCATTTGCTTCTGTGTTCTGTATCTGTCTCTCTTGCTGATTTGTTTGGTTGAGCTGGCCCATTCTTGCTATATATGTGTTGTTTGCCTACGATAGAAGGGTGCAGCGAGCATCAACCTTGACGCCAACCTCTCCTACGCACACATGATGTGAAATGTTGTGTTCATGCAGGAAAGGCGTTTTCGTCGCCGCAGGAAAGTGTAAGCAACTGAGTGGAGGACGGATTAGACGCAATGTTCTCGCCTGAAGCCGCCGGGGTCAAATATGAAGGGAAGCTGCGTGGTTGACAAGTAATTTTGGGCAACCAAATACAGCTTAAATCTCCTGATGGATGCACACTACTGTGATTTCTCTTATGTACGCTTACGTACCCGAACGTCCCGGGACAAGTCCCAGTCAAGGAATGTACCGATGTTACTACCAGCTGCGCACGTGGATCTACTGAATGGCTTGCACACGGTTACGGCTACTTTATGGTCCCGAAATATCTCGAATTTATGAGAGGTGCCCCGAAAAATCGGATTGTTCCGGTTGTACACGTCTTCTATATTTGTTGCAGTCACTGAGTATTGATGCTTGTACTCCCTTTGCCATTGAACTGCACGTGATACCGGGGTGCGCGCACTATTTGATGACATAATGACGACTTCAGGAATAGCATTGGTATTTCCGTCAAGATTCGGTATACTCGTCCCAAATATTTTTCAGTGCTTCTGCAGTGTGTGGCTTTTCTTATGTATTGTTATTATTTTATTTGTAAATACTGCAATCCCAAGTTGGGATTTTAGCAGGGTGGAGTTCAGAATGATGTACATTTGATAGGCAACGTGGAAAGGAAATAAGGTGCAATAATATATGCAAGGTTCAATACAAATCATCAAAAGAAACACATCTTGTTCTTGGTAAATAAAATATGGAATTGCTATAGTATAAATCCCATGTCCAGGCGCGAGCAAAAGAGATCTAGAGAAAACAGTAAAACTGTATCAATATCTAATTTATTCTATTCCGTAACGAGTCTGTTAAGACCATCTTCAGCCTGCATGATTGACAGAATTCGGCTTCGACAATGTCGATGCACTCGGATGAGGTAGTGCGTGTTGATGTTGGCCAGTGCTTCCACAACAGCAGGCTTTAGCTTGTTTTTGTCATTGTTTGGCTGTTTGTTAGTCTTTATTTCAGTGACGCCCGCCATACATAACGGCGTACAGGTCTATATTTCAGAACTAGGACGCCATATCGAGGGTGACGGGGTCACTGAAGTTCGCAACCAAAGGTTCTTGGGGGGCGCAGGCACTGTAAGCGAGAAGAAATCCAAAACTTAGTAATGGCTCCTAACAAAATTGTGCACAGGACGCTTGGTTTTTCATTCTGCCACCTGGAGCTCATCGTCACTGGTCATAATCGGCGTTTCAGCGTTCTCACTCATCACGACCTCCACTTGCTGGAGAATCCCAGCCGTCTGATGATATCTGACCACTGGCTGCGCTTAAATGTCATTGTCACAGATGCTAATCGGCCACGAAATCTTGGTTAACCCAGAAAATCAACCATGCGGCAGTCAAGAAACCGGTGTTCTCTAAGTTCCTGCGTTCATCGGGCAAGGCGACTAAGGGAATATACTGCTTCATCTCCAGGGTCGAACTCAGAGGTGATACCTTGAAATTAAATTTGCTATATAAATGACAGAGGAGTGCGTGTAGACGATGTCAATCGGCTACTCAGACAGAATGACAATCTTAATGTTTATGACGATTCACAGTGGTGCCCTCAAATACTACGCGCAACCGATATTTTAGCCTTGTCAGGGAGTGCTAGGGTTTTCCTCTGTCTATGTGCTCACGGAGTCCGAGTGACTTGTGTTGTAAACTGCCTTTCATTGCTTCACAATTGCAAAAAAGAAACAACGGTTCCACTACTACATTTACTTTATGCGCATACAGTGTCATGCGGCACACGCCGCAGTGGTTGTTGGCGGCTATGCATCTGCTTACAAAACAGCTCTTGAAAAAAAGATTGTCCTTATCGCAACTACATTGTTTCGTTTTCATTCGAGGAACTCGTTTATGACACGTCATTGATTTGCCTCGCAGTTGATGCGACTATTGGATATTGGCACGCAATAGTTTGTCCTGTCTGTATGCTACACGGAGTTCCACTACGTCAGGTTTGTGACTTCATTGAAGAGTTATCAAGGGGGCTCGCAGTTAAGCCTCGCAAGAATGCATGCATTGAGCCCATGCATAAAGCAAAATCAGGATTTGTTTGGATCCCTTTAATAATTCTTAGCTCATTCCCTCTGAGCGTGATAAGTGTTTCGCATGTGCGGACACACTTATGCGGCTTCGAGAACCATTCGTAGATATGCATTTTTACCGGATTGACGCTCTTGTTCTCCAGCCATGTATTAGAATATATGATAAAAGACACAGAGTGAGTGAGCAGTCACTTTAGATGTTCTTAACACTTCATTTCGATGTTAGAGGTTAGAGCAACTGACGTGTTCTTGTAGTAGGCGCATAATAAACGTTTTGATGCCAATAAAACAAGCTGAACAAATTCTGGCATTATATGATCTGTCCCGAGACGGGCCTCAATTTTTCGGTGTCTCATACATAGATATTAAGCATGTACCTGCCAAGGTTTTCCCAACTCTATTACGTACATTCTAAACACGACTAGGGTGCACTCATGCAACTGAAAGAACGCAAATAAAGAGACAGTAACCGACGTCACGGCACATCGAGTAGTGCGCTTTCGAGCTGCGAGCGTAAAAAAGAAGTGATAGCTTTTCCAGGCACACAAGCTCACATAAATGCTTGTTGCATCGCGCCATGATAAAAATAGCACTCGTAAGTGTTATACGATGATTGAGTATCAAGGATCACCAGCCGTTTCAGATGGTATACAAGGTTAGACGCAACTTTATGTCGTAAGGAGAAAAAGCATGTGAAGTTTCAAAGCGCCGTCCATCAAGCTCGCTCACAAGTTATTGAATAGTCCTTGAAAATCATATAGACAACGCAAATAGGCTGCGCAAACTCCAAAGCGATAAACCAAGTAAACTGGCCATGCTGTCAGCGAAGCAAAATTATGTATATTTAACCGCTTGTGACTGACAGGCTTAAGTATTTTAAACGCTTTAGTGATAAAAGATTAAGCGGAAGCTTTTAATGTCTATCCAGTAGCAGAGCAATGTGCAGAAGATACCCAAAGATTGCAAGAGTTAAGTAAAGGATTTCGTCAGCGCCAGTTTTACAAAAAACCGAGAACGAGAGTAAGCGTTAAAGTGAGAGGCCGTTTGCGCAACTCAGCCTGCTGTTGCTCTACGAGAAGAGAGCGCGAAGAGCCAAAAGAACGTTTCTCTGAGTGACACGAGACGAGTTGTGCTTGCAACCGCCACAGGTCATCGTTGAATGTTTTTTACGCTAGTTGTCGTTTTGGGCATCTCTGATCTCGTCGTGTGCGCATTTTTTCTTCCAGCTTGCCTCTACTGTTCGATGCAGTGCTTCGGAGACAAAGAATGCTAGAGGGCACCTCAATCCGCGCAATAAAGTAAAATGACGCAGTAACCACAAATGTCATCCTCCACCACCGGCCGTGGTTGCTCAGTAGCTATATATGGTGTTGGGCTGCTGAGCACGAGGTGGCGGGATTGAATCCCGGCCACGGCGGCCGCATTTCGATGGGGGCGAAAACGCCCGTGTACTTAGATTTAGGTGCACGTTAAAGATCCCCAGGTGTTCAAAATTTCTGGTTTCCTTGCTCTACGGCGTGCCTCATAATCAGAAAGTTGTTTTGACCCGTAAAACCCCAAATTTATTTATATTTTTCATCCTCCACCACGAAATCGTCGTTCACCCTGCTACTCCACTCATGCGTGAGGTTTTTAAAGAAATGCGCAATGAACTGAAGCGACCTGAGCTGTATTTTATGCTTTATAGCAGGCGGCTTATACCATGATCGTACTGATAAGAGTTCAAGGATAGTTTCAGTGCCCTTTGAGGCTCTGCGGAACAGCATAATGAAAGTTCAAGAGAAATAAACAAGAATTTTAAGAGCAGAGCGTGCGAACAGGCCACTTAGTATTATCCCATTAAAAAAGAAAGGCTAAACGAAACAAATTTTATTATAATAAGTCTGACCTTTCACTGCATTAGGTTGCCGTGAAACCTCATGAGGCATGATTTGAGGCTGCACCAGCAGCGTTTCTCCTTCTTTTTAATGCGCGGAAATTACCGAAGCAGTGAGTATGAAGCGCTTCAATGCTGCTTAGGTGCCCTGCTTAGAACCCTTTGATGTCCACATCTTGTCGCGGCGTTGGGCAAGAGGCTCTCAAGGTGATTCGGCGTTTGAACCACAAGAATTGCGCAAACTTTGATCTGGCCTATAAATCCGAGTTATTCCATTTGCACTTCATTTTTCTTCTAGCCCCAGATCAATATTGAAGTGCTGCCTCCATTACAGCTGCTGGTACTCCCCACAATTTCATTCAGCATTTTGCCTGAGGAAGTACGCACTGCCTAATAATCCAAATCTTCCCGACTGCTGCACGGAACTATTGAAGCAGGGCGTGCGAGCCACATATCGGTACCCTCGAGCGCCCTTTGGCGTTCTCAGACCGGCGCTGTGAAACGTCCCAGCGGACTCACAGAGTTGCCTCGCTGCGCAGCTAACGCATCTCAAGCGAGGGTTGGCGTTTGGACCTCAACGTGGCCCACTCTGCCCATTCCTTGGAAACTCATCAGCATTTTTTTATTCGTCACCAGCCGTAACCCGACTGTCTCCCTCCGAGCTGCGGCCACTATGGCTACGTCTACGTTCTCGGGAATAAACTTCCGAACTCTCGTGATCGCCGCAGAGTGCGTTGGAAGCAGCTGTGGGGTGTGTGAGTTGGGGGGGGGGGGGGAGAGGGGGGCGGCGCTCCTTAACCTCCCACCGTGCAATGCGCCCAGGCGTTGCAAAACCACCGCGCGACGACCGGCGCACGCTTCGAATACCCTCAAGGTCCTTTCGGCGAAGGCACTGGGATTGTTGTGCGCGAAGCGGCGCTTCTCGACGCTGCTGCTGCTGCTGCCGCTGACCTTGGGGAGGCCTTGAGATGGATATTTTCGTCACCGAGCGCTCTCGGCGCGCTTGCATCAGGCCTCACATCGCGCCTTGGCTGTTCATTTGCGTCTGCATTTAGTTAGTGTCCTCCTGCAGTCCTCCCACCCACCCTTCCATAACGTCACCCGCTGTTTGTTCTCTCGCGAACTCTCGTTCGCATCTCCCCGTCTGCTCCGCGCTCCGCTAGCGTTTCCTGCCGTTCTGGCTTTTTTTTTTGCTTTAGATTCTTTTGGCTTCACGGACCCACGGCGCTCTTGTCCGCGGTTTCTGCGTTGAAGTTTTCTTTTTTAGCTGATCGATGTCGTGGGCGGTGGTGATTGCGAAACACCGGTCTTTTTTTTCTTATTTGTTTTTCTTCTTGTGCCATCTTTCCCCTAAATGTCAAGATCTTGCGGCGTGTACTCTCTCGGCAAGCCGTTCAAAAAGCAGAAAATTTTTTTTGTTTAGCAGCTTCCCCGATAACTTGTCTTGCGAAAGGCCGTTCAGTGTCTATATTGTCCTTCTCCCTTTGGACAAGGACAACGTAGACGCTGCAGGGTACATCTAGTTTTTATATAACCTGGTGGTGGCAGAAGTGAAAAAGGGAGCATTGTTGGCCCTTCTAAGAACCATGACCCCGTGTCCTTTAGCTACGTCTTGCGACGGCGAATGCGTATTCGCTGACACTAATTTTTCTTTTCCGCAAGCGTTTCCTCCTGCCTCGGGGTGAGTGGGCGTACCTTGCGCTTCGACGGCTCAGTAGTGTCACGTGGTTCAGAAAACCGATAAAAGAAAAGGAAATCTTTCTGCGTTGTCAAGTGGATAGATAGCACGGATGACTGCTAGAAGTTGTTGAATTCACTCTCAACACTAGGTAACGCGGAGGCAACCAATCTTCCTCTATTGCGTAGCGAAGTCCGTCTGCTCCTGAGACAGATTTCTTGTCGCCTCAGCAAAACTACCTGGTTTGATCAGCAAACTAAAAACTCGGAGTTATACTTTATGGACCCATGCATAAACTTATCAATGCCGGGAAATCTAAGAGACAACAGAAAATTCGATACATTGGTACACCGCCTGTGTCTTGGTACTGCATTTACAAAACACTTCCTGTACAAGATAAAACGTGTCTCTAGTGCGCAGTGTTCTTGTGGCCATACAGACGAAGATGTGAATCATCTTCTACTCGAGTGCACGAAATACGATCCACAAATAAGGGTACTGCAGATGACAGCACCTTGTACAGGACAAGTATAAAGTTTTTTGCTCCTCCTCCTGCACCTCCTCCTCCTCCAAATTTGTTGATGTTAGACAGAAGACCATTCACTCTAAAAAAGATACTTGGCCCATGGCCAACTGCGGGCCTTCAAAAAAGAGCGCTTCTTGCTCTAAAAAAGTGTTTAGAGGACACCAGCATTTTGGGAAGATATTAGGTATCAGATGATCCGAATGCGCTAAATGAGTAACACAACCGTTGTCCGTGGTTCATAATTGGTTTATGTGGTGATCGCAACTTTTACACAATATGTATAATTCTGTTGTGTACTAGCAGTGCATTACATGTGTTGTGTGTTTTGGCTGTACAAAATATCTGACTTTATATATGCGTACGTGAACTGAACTAATGCACAAAACTTTGCGACTGATGTACTGTTGGACTGTATATTTTTTATTCATCCAGTGTTCAACTGAGGGCCATATTTCGTGTCGCTATTCTCCCTTTTTACGCAAAATCGTTTCCTTTGCCAAGTGACAAGGCGTAGCCAGTGCTACCATAAAGGCGCCAACCTCTCTTAATATTCACTTCAATAAAAAAAAAGTTTTCCTGCTTTATTGTACGTCATTGTAATATCTGGAACCTTTATCGGCGGCATTTCTGCAAGAGTATGATACTTGGAGAAGAAAGAAAACTTGCGATGATGTAAACCACTGGCGGATCCGGCAGTGTGGACAATGTGGACGTACGCTGACTTGTATGTCACATTGGGCGGACAACCACTGCAACAAGACAATCTGATGCAGTCCCCATGCTTCAGATGGAAATCTAACGATCGCACGCCCATGAGAGCACGGGCGTACGATGTCCCTGACTAGCTGCTTATGTGCTACTCAACGCAAAGAGACTGCGCCTCGAAGATCGTCTAGAATGTGCTGCCGAAAATGGAGCTCCTATGGAGCCGATCCTTCAGCTTATGCTGCGGATTGTACTGGGTGTGCCGCGAAGGCTTGAGACTTCTTTTTTTTTAATTCACCAAGTGCTTTACTTTCCAAATTTTAGGTCGTTGGCAAACCATTTTCCATTTATTTACCTTGCAGCATTCTGATTGTTTTACCTCGGACAAAGTCCCCTAAAATGCATCAATTTTGATAGGTGACCGACATCAGCCTCATTTGCCTGCGCTTTATTGAGGGCTCAAGCTGGGTCTACACTCCCCACCGGTATAGGTCGATAGTACATGCTTGATGCATGTGACTTCGGGGACAGAAGAAGTGTTTTAGAACTTAACAAGGAAGAAGAAGAAGAAGTGTATCTGTTCGGTCGCTGTTTTTATGTGGTGCTCTGAGTTTTCTGGTTTTTTGGATAGTTACGGTTACCTTTGACGACGATTGATTAACAAGACATCGGGTGAAGATTCGACGAGCCAGGCGCCTTACAGGTACGACATTTCTTTTTTGAAGACCTGTCTATTACCCCGCCGCTACGGCGGTCGGAAGCCGAGAACATCGTCACGAGCCTTATGCTCGTCCAAACGTAACAAGCCATATGAATGACGCTACGGACCGTAATGAAAAGCCTGGAGCCTTGCAAGCGTCACAAAACTTCATAAAGCCGGCACGTTTGGTTCTCCCCAACTCAGAATCAACTTCAGCGAATTCAGGAATGATGGCTGATGGTGAAGCCGAGACCAAGAAACCTCGCCTAGAAGACGGCAAGTACGATGATAGAACATCGACTTATGAGCTAAGTGATGAAGAAGATATGGGTGAAGATGCGCCATTTACTGTGGTCACGTATAAGAAAAAGCGAGCCGAAGGCATTCCGGTTGTCTTTCGCCCAACAAATGAAGGTACTACTTTTTGGCAAGTAAATCCAAACCGAGTGTCTGCCGAAATAGTTTCTGCTGCCAAAGAGAAAGTACAGTCTTTCAGGACGACCAGAGATGGAAGTTTCAGTGTTAGCGTTGCTTCCTTAGCATCGGCGAAACGCCTTTTGATGCTCTCAAGTGTAGGTGGCCTGGAAGTCAAGCCATTCATCCCAGAGTCGTACACGCGAAACGTTGGGAAAATAAAACATGTGCCTCTGCAGTACACAGACGATCAACTCCTAGACTTCTTGAAAGACGCAGGAGTTATATCGGCACGCAGACAGATAAGGTATTCCCGCCAAGAAGATGGAGCAGTGAAGTCATATCCACTTCACACGGTAATCCTGACTTTCAGAGACGACCGCCCTATTCCTGGAAGAATTTACTTGGGTTTCACCAGTCACCCTGTCGAGGAATACCTAGGACCCGCACTTCGCTGCTATAATTGCCAGAGATTCGGGCACATGGCGAAAACCTGCCGTAGCACACGCAGATGCAAAATCTGCTCAGAAGACCATGACCACAAGCAGTGCAAGTCACTTCTTCAACCTAAATGTGCGAACTGTGCGGGGAACCATGCCGCCTCCTTCTCAGGCTGCCCACAGAACAAAGCAGCGGCGCAAATGCGTCGACATGAACTAATCCATGGAAGACAACCGCGACGCAATGAACCCGCACCAAACCTCGAGATTGTTCATCCAGTGCCAGATCACCCACCTCAGCGGGCACCGGAACCACCACAGCCAAGAGCACCAACAAGATATCCCTCCTCTAGAGAACAACCAACAGTGCAATCAAGAGACCAATCAAGAGGATCACAGTCAAGCGCCCAGTCCTATGCATCAGTACTACGGAAACCCAGAGGACAACAGGCAGAAAGTAATACACAAGAAAGCTCCTGTACTCCCACACATTTCTCTCAGCGACCTTACGCATCTACTGCAGAAGTAACACCAGCTAATAGCGAACATACTACAGCATCGTTGACACAACTGATTTTGCCAATGCTTTTCGCAGCTCTTAAGGCAATCCTATCTGCTTTGCCGGAAGCAAACAACCTACCAGAAGTAAAAGCCTTGTTGCCTCTAGAAGCACTGTTGTATCAACAATCCGGGCCGAAACTGCGGCAGGCACTACATGAATAACCGCTACAAAAATGTCTCCATATTTCAGTGGAATGCCAACAGTCTTCGAAGAAAGTGCGCTGACTTTCGTAAACTGCTTGTGCAATACAACTTCCCAATACTTTGCATTCAAGAGGCGGGAATCACTGACGACTTTCGCCTCTCGAATTATGTGATATATAAGACTTCTCGTCAAGGTGCTGTTAGCAGAGTGCTCCTGTGCGTCAGAAAGGACCTACCATCTTATCAAATTCAGTCCAGTGATTCAGACTTCCCGGAATTCATCGCATGTAAAGTATCCTTTGGCAAGCTCTGTATAACAGTGATTAATCTATATCTACAACCTTCAAACCGGATTTCAGTAGAAGCGCTAGTGGATATATTCAAAATAGCTCATTCTAATGTATTTATATGTGGCGACTTCAACGCACACAACATCATCTGGGGCAGTGATCACTGTGATGCACGGGGTAATGTTATTGAATGTGCCATAGATAAATGCAACTTGACTGTTTTAAACGATGGGTCGCCAACATTCCTTCGTGGATATAATTACTCAAGCTGCATAGATGTTACCCTGTGTTCACATGATCTAGTGAATGGTGTGGGATGGACAACAGATATGGAAACGCGCGGAAGTGATCATTTTCCCATTCTTGTTAATCACCCTAGCATGCACTGTGATATTAGGCGTTACAGCAGACTAACCAACTGGCAAGCTTTTCGATACCGCCTAACGGATCAAATTAACCAACATGCAACAGTGGAAAAATTTACAGAATTTTTGCAGGATAATATGAACATATGCACAAAGAAAGTCCCAATACCAAAAGACTATGCTGCAGTTGACGGATAATATGAACACCTAAGAGCCATCCGACGCCGATCCGAAAGAGCTTACCGACGGAGTGGAAGTTTAGAAGCATACAGAAACGCTCAGAAAATACACAATGTAATGCGCAGACGAATGGAAAGCTTAGGCAAACGGCGCTGGCGCGATTTCTGCGGCACGCTGTCTCCTCACACGGCTGTCCCACGAATTTTTCTAGTAATTCGTTCTTTAAGCGGACCTGTAACACAAAGCTTCCCATTTCGTGCTCTCGCTGTAGCCCGGGACACGTGTGAAATAATAGTTGCAGATGAATTTTGTGAGCTCATTTCCAGATCTGCCTTTTCATCACAATGTGCAGAATTTGATATTTCAGTAGAGTTGGCTAAGCGAAAAATTACTGCTTGCTACTGGGCCCAACATCCTCAATTAGATCACACTTTCACATTAAACGAGCTCCAATGTGCAATTGCATCATGTCGCCAAAAGTCCGCTGCTGGGCCGGACGGCATTACGTACAATATGCTAAGAAACCTCGGACCGACAGGTACAAATGCGCTCTTAGACATCTATAATAACTTATGGATAGAGGAAACTGTACCTGACTCTTGGAAAGTCGCTCGAATCATACCAATTTTAAAACCTGGTAAGACGCCCTTGTGCCTTGAATCCTTCCGCGCCGTTAGTTTGACAAGTTGTTTATGCAAAGTAATGGAGAAGATGATTGACGCGTGACTTCAATGGTGGTGTAATGAAACGAAGGTGTTGTCCAACTACTTAGTAGGTTTTAGAAAACATAGATGCACAATGGATGCAATATTAGATATAGTAACCTGTGTGGAGCACGAGCGTGCACGTGGAAACATGACGATAGCAGTATTCCTAGACATCAAGAGGGCATTTGACACCGTTAGTCACGTTCATGTTCTTCTAAGCATGTTGGAACTTGGTCTGTCTGGCAGGTCCTTGCGATGGATTTCTGAATTTTTATCAGGTCGCAAAATATTTGTTCAGACGGGTGAAGGAAAGAGTGCTGAACATATTGTCAAACAGGGAGTACCACAGGGAAGCGTACTCAGCCCCTTCCTTTTTAACTGCGTCATGGCTGATTTAACGCGAAGACTGCCATCACAGTTAAAGTTTTCACTGTATGCAGATGATGTGTGTATTTGGACATCTGGGTGTAAAGCTCAACTACTCCAGATGGCATTGCAAGACGGCATAAATATCGTCAACCAATTTTTGAGAGAAAGAGGAATGGTACTATCACATGCAAAGACTGCTGTATTGCCCTTCACTCGGAGGGTGTTAAAAAATTTCACTCTTAATCTGGAAGGACACCCTCTAATGATTGTCACACAGCATCGATTTCTTGGCATAATACTTGATAGGCAGCTATCCTGGGCACCCCACTTAAAAAAACTCGAAAACGAGGTCAATGCCATAGTGACTGTACTTCGCAGACTTGCAGGCACATCATGGGGCGGATCAGTATCGTCCATGCTGACTGTTTACAATGCATTAATACGACAAAAAATTGCATATTCCGCGCCCATCTTACACGGACTTTCCCACACGTCAGAAGAGAGACTTCAAAGACTTTTAGCTAGAGGACTACGCCTATGTCTAGGAGTTCCACGAGCGACTTCGAGTTCTCTTGTAATAGCTGAGGCTCGCCAATCACCATTTCCAGTTATGCGAACTACAGAAACATGCCGGCATTATTTCCGCCTTCAAACCCAGCATAAAAACCACCCATTGGCTCTAGACATAATGAAACGTGATAGAAGTTATGTTCATATAGAAATTCAAAAAAATCTTCACATATTGCCAGAAAATGAATTTTGGAGCTCAGACATCGAATATCCTCCATGGCTGCTTACAGTTCCAAAAATTGAATTGTCAGTAGAAGGGATATTCAGCAAAAGAGACATATTCATTCAAGCTGCTCAACAACTAGCACTATACCAGATATATATGCGGTATTCAGGATACACACACGTCTATACAGACGGCTCAAATACAGCAACCTCTTCAACTTCATCATTCATTATACCTCACCTAAACAAACAAGAATCATTTAGGTTATCTCGTGCGACTTCGTCCACAACGGCTGAACTGTTCGCAATCCTATGTGCGGTACAATTTATATTGTCAGCAACAGAAGCGCAAAAATGGGTAATTTTCAGCGATTCACAGGCGGCTCTAACATCACTCTGCAGCACAAAGGGGAAAACATTCAGCGACAGTATAATATATGAAACACTTAAATACCTCACAAAGGCAAGCGAAGCAAAACATGCAATAGCATTCCAGTGGATACCAGGGCATTGCAACATTCCTGGCAACACAGCAGCCGATGAAGCAGCACGACAAGCGCACCTGAAAGATGATACGGTTCCGCTCCCAATATCAAAGAATGAATTACGCTGCATTATAAGGACAACGTCTTTCAACATGTCTAGAAACACTTGGTTTGACCAGAATTCTAAGAGCTCTGACTTATATCATATTGATCCATTTATTGAATTCAAATTTTCATTGTCATTAGATAGAACTATGGAAACGCTTATTCATCGATTAAGGCTAGGCACTGCCTACACAAAGCATTTCTTACACAGAATTGGCCGAGCGGAAACCCCCGAATGTGATTGCGGATTTGTAGATGAAGATATATATCACCTCCTTCTAGATTGCCCACATCACGACACACCAAGATGCCGACTTAAATCAGCGCTAAGTAAATTAGACCGCAGACCTTTCAGTTTAAGGAAACTTTTGGGCCCTTGGCCAACAACGGCCTTGCAGAAGAGCGCTTTAAAAGCACTAAAGACTTTCTTTGAAGACAGCGGCATCGCTGGACGCTATTAGTGCTTTCATTGTTCTGTTCATTTCAATGTGACCCTATATATCCATCTGTTTCGGAATTATGTTATGTTGACTGCTTTGTTGTGACTGTATGTGCTAATATATTTACACGATGTATATACCACCCGCTGACTAGACAAAGTGTTATTAGGCAACAGTATCGTTTGTACTTTTGAGACTTTTGACTACATAAGCGTGGAGACATTTGCCATGTATATTGTATGTACCCGCTGACCCGTTGACTAGAAAATGTGTTATTAGGCGACAGTATCGTTTCTACTTTTGAGACTTTCGACTACATAGGTGGGGAGACATTTGCAATAGTCTTCCTGTGGAAACGTTGCTTTATAAGTCCTGGTGCTTGTGTGAAATGACTATTTGATATGTAACCGTGAACCCTGAATGATGTATGACAGAACCACCCAAGAGATAAGGAGTAGCCGGCGCCTTAAATTGCGCGCCAACATCTCCTTATATCATATCAATAAAAAAAAGTGTTTTACGCAACGAGATCAGTAGAACGCGAATTTATGCGGCAGGAAATGGAGCGCAGCACCGCGGACCGTTATTGATCGGTAGGGTCACGTGTAACGAGGCATGAAGCACTGATATCTTTATTAAACATTTTGGTTGTGCATGAGAACGTCCTTTTGAGAAGTATTTAAACGACGGCACTGTTTAAAGAAGTCTCGATAATCAAGTTATAATGATAACGTTGTTATCACGCGATATCAGCGTTATTACGCGGTGCATTTTCATTTAGCTTTCTGTGACTGCGACGATACCCGACGGTATTAAACATTGTAACTGCTCGTCATAAGGGTGAACACATTGCAATTTACCCTGTCGCCTAATAACTATATCCGGCGTTTGGCGGCATGCATTAGGCCTGGTAATTCACGAACAAGCACAGCCAGCAAACGAATGCGCCTTTCATCTACACAATTCAAGGGACAAAAAGTTTTTTTTATGCCCAACTGCTCTCGGCAAGAGGGAATTGGCAGCACCGTTCACTTTCTATATGGCTTTCTAGGTAACATGAATTAGTAAAGGCAAGGCACAGAAGACCAGGACTCAAGAACAACACAAACGACAGGACCAGCGCCACTCACAACTAAGTTTATTTCCGCAACAAGCCTGCCTTATGTAGGTTAATCAAGCCGAATCACACACGATACTTTAGAAGTAAAATACAGCAATCTATCGACCACTCAAGAATCATATCTGGCACAAAATATCAAATGATATCTATATGCTCAATGAATTGCTTCCCGTGCAGCTCCACGTGTGGTTCTTGTTTGCTCATCTGATATTTTGTTACCGTTACATAAAATATACATAAGGCAGGCTTGTTGCGGAAATAAACTTAGTTGTGAGTGGCGCCGGTCCTGTCGTTTGTGTTCTTGAGTCCTGGTCATCTGCCCCTTGCCTTTTCTAATTCAAGCATGAACCAACTAGCCCAAGCAAGAGTTTTACTTCTAGGTAACGGAGGGCGTCAGATTTCCTGTCCTGATTAACCTCCTTGCCTGTCTTCTTTCTTTCGTCACTGTCTCCCTTTGCATCTTGAGTGATGCATAGTTTCAGCTCGCTCAATTCACCTCGTTCACATTACTTTCCTTCCGGCCTTCACCATAATGTCGTTTCTTGTGACGCAAGAAATTTGGCATTGCGAACAGCAATCGTTGGTGATACGTGCACGAACAGCTTAATCTTATTCTAAGGAGCCATTGTTAGGCACAAATTCCCAGCTTGTGGTGGTGAACGTAACAAAAACTGGGCGGTGAATGAGTGCAATATAGCAAAGATTTACGTAGGACCGGTAGTACTACGCCCTCGGAGAGTCTAAGCGCTTCTCTGTGCATGTAATAATAAACGAAATCGGAGGAGACACACAGGAAATGCAGGGAGGTCCACTAGACGC
Source organism: Dermacentor albipictus (assembly GCF_038994185.2). NCBI lineage: Eukaryota > Metazoa > Arthropoda > Arachnida > Ixodida > Ixodidae > Dermacentor > Dermacentor albipictus. Next base: position 133,772,369 of record NC_091822.1, read on the forward strand.
ACGCCCGGTTTCTTATAATAATAGTATTTGGGGTTTTACGTGCCAAAACCACTTTCTGATTATGAGGCACGCCGTAGTGGAGGACTCCGGAAATTTTGACCACCTGGGGTTCTTTAACGTGCACCTAAGTCTAAGCACACGGGTGTTTTCGCATTTCGCCCCCATCGAAGGTCCGACGCAACCCACGCCCGGCGTTCTTCAGACGTGCCTCGCATGGGCTCCGTGATTTCTGCTCCTGGTTTTAGCATCTCGCCCGGGATATTCTCCAGTTTCTGCTACCGAGCACCCGGAGGTGTAAGGACCTTCCTGACACCTCATCTGCCCGGACCCGCCAACCAACGTTTCACCAGGACCTCATCTTTGACCAGCCACGGGGCCGTTGAGCTAAGCCCAACGCTCGGCGCAACGCCACCTCGCCCGCAGCGCGCAGCTGCACCTAGCATCGCACCGGCGTCCGCTGCGCCGGCACTCGCTCCCCTTGTCTCGAAGCCGCCGATATGAAAAGTATAGTCGACGGTACACTCATCTCCCAACAAGAATTTGATGACGACCCTCGCTGGTCCCGAATGCTCCAAGCCCACCGTGCGGCCCATCCAAAGGAAGCCGTTTCAGCCACGAACGCCCACCTCAAGTCCGCCATGGCACCCCCGCCATCGCTGAAGACACCGCCTACGCCGCCACGTCCCGCTGCCTCGACTCCCAGCGGAAGACTACAAGATCGTCTTCCGCCCTGGAGGTGGCCTCGACCTCCGCACAACCACCAATGGGGCCCTCCTTGCCTCACTATGTTCTAGCGCCAGCGTTGAGTACGGCAACGCCCGTGTCGAGGACCGCGTACGCATCAACCCGTACAACTCTTTCACCCTCAGTACACCCCCGGAGCAACGCACCCGACAGTATGTGCGAACCTCTGAGTTGCATCTCGCCACCCAGCTGTACCCACTGCGCGCTTATGTGGCCGCACCTGACAACGCCCTCCGCGGCATAATCTACAACGCCATGGACAATCAAAACCAAGAGGAGATAATCGAGGACCTGCAGGCTATGAATCCCAGCAGCACTTACGCCATCGCCGACGCAAGGCAGATGGGTCGCACCCGGTCCATCCTGATCACCTTCGTCGGCACGAAAGAACTCCCTCGCACCGTGGTGTTCAACTGCGGCCTGTTCATCTGTCACCCCTTCCGCCCCAAGGCTGAAGCCTGTTTCAATTGTTGGAGCCATGGTCACCGCTCCGACGTATGTACCAAGTCCAGGTCCGGACGCTGCCCACGCTGCGGAGCTGTGCACGCTACTCGGGACCCCCCTGACTGCACTCCTAAATGCATCTTGTGCAGCGGCACACATGTCACGGGGTCCCGCCCGTGTAAGCTCCGCTTCGAACGGGGGGGTCCCACCCCACTCGCATCCAGTCCCAAGTCAACGCCATCCAACTCAGCGCAGTCAACACCATCCGCCAGAGACAACCGCTCATCGCGTCCCCGTCAACGATCCAGCTCCCGATCAAGCCAGGACCGCAGCCCCCGCCACCGCTCCGTCTCATTTCCACCGCTACCGGGGCAAGACAACCCATCGGCTGCTTCCCAGGTGAGCTGGCGATCGCAGCCTCCCACACACGACCCCGAAAAAGAAAAGCTCAAAGCTCAAATCGCAGCCCAGAGCAACGATATTGCCCTATTGAAAGAACAGCTGCAGGCGCTGCTCGCGCGCCCCCACCTCCCTACCTCATCCCCTCACCAAACCTCACAACCCATCGCTCTCCAGACCCCACCGCCACCACCTCCCGCCCCTATGTCCGCCTCCTCTTCGGCCGCGTCTTCTCGTGCCGCCTCCCCCTCCCGCTGCCCTCCACATAAGATGCGCTCCTCTACCGAACCCGCCGCCACCCCGGAGATGGAGGCTGTCATCCGCCACACGGCCTCGTTCCTCGAGGCACATGAACGACGCATCATGGCCGCCATTACAGCTCTGCGTACGGACACGCAGAGCTGGATGACTCAAATTAACAACCGCATGGCCAAAATTGAGGCCCGCCAGAGTTCCCTCGAGGCCGATCTTGCCCAGATGACAATTAATGTCTCATCCCTCCTCCCCTCATCTTCATCTCCCAAACGCCCTGCACCAGCAGGGGCACCCAGGCCTCAAGATGGCCAGACACCCCCCGCGCCTTAATTTCTGGCAGTGGAACTGCCGCGGCTTCCGCGCAAAGCGGAACACGCTGCAGCTCCACCTCCAGAACATCCCTCCCTCCGACCTCCCCGCTATCATCGCCCTTCAAGAAACCTTCTCCCCAGTAAAACTACGGGACTACACAGCTTTCCACCCTGCTTCCCCTTCACCTCCGAACGTTGCCACTCTAGTTCATCGCGCCTACATGGCAATCGAGCATCGGCTCGACGTTCCGGAGTGCACTCACCTCTTCTTGGAACTCCTTCCCCGGCGGCGGCAAGATGCCAGCCTCTTTGTCCTTAATGTATACAGCCCTCCCCGCACACCTGCAACTCCCCTCCTCCTCCTTCTCCGCAACGCCATCTCACGCGCGAGCCGGAACGCACTCCTAATTCTTGGGGATTTCAACGCTCATCACGTAAGTTGGGGCTACCCCAAGAACTGCAGGAAGGGCCTGGCACTATGGACCTTCTTGCAGAACGAACAGTTGACCGTCCTTAACGATTTCTCGGAACCCACCCGCATTGGCTCCAGCGTACAACGGAACACTAATCCGGACCTTTCCATCTGCAAAAATATCCCGGACGCGGTGTGGACGAACACCTGGGTCTCTCTCGGTAGCGACCACAATATCCTGTCCGTCTCTTTCTCCTTTCCCACCCTATCTTCCTCCCGCAAGCGTCTGGTGCAGGTGGTGGACTGGGATCGCTTCCGCCAGTCGCGGCAACAAGCCTCCACCTCCATCTCAGACCTTTCTCAGTGGACCACTAACTTGCTTCAGGATGTTTCCTCTGCCACCTCCACCGTCCCCACCCCTCCTCACTCCTACACGGCTGATAGTCGCCTCCTGCACCTCTGGGAGGCGTATCACTCCCTGCACCGCCGCTGGCTTTCCCAGAAACACAACCGCTCGCTGCGCCTCCGCCTTGCTCGCCTGGCGATGGACATGGAGGAGCACTGCTCCTCTCTCACCAGACAGCAGTGGGGCCAGACCTGCGAGCGCATGGCCGGTAGCCTCGGGCTGAGGGATACGTGGGTTCTCCTACGTGTCCTCCTTGACCCGTCGCATTCCAAGGCCACGCACCGCAGGGACGTGACGCGCCTCCTCCACTCATCTCCACTCTCTGATTCCGACTTTCTTCTCGCTCTTCGTGATCGCTATCTCTGCACCAACCCCCCTTCCTCTCTCCCTTCCTACGCCGGCAACCCTAATTCTGCGCTCGACGCAGATATCACCCTGGGTGAGGTTCGTGCCGCACTGCATAAGCTCCGCACCACCTCCACACCGGGGGCCGACCAAATCTCTAACAAAGCCCTCCGTAATCTGGACACACCATCTCTCGAGGCCATCACTGACCTCTTTAACAAACATTGGCATGAAAGCACTCTGCCTTCCGAGTGGACCCACGCTAAGGTAACTTTCATCCCCAAACCTGGCAAACCAATAGACATCCAAAATCTCCGCCCTATTTCCCTCACCTCTTGTCTTGGTAAGCTCTTGGAGCACGTTGTTCTCGACCGCTTGCAGAACTTTCTAGAAGACAACCACCTTTACCCCGATTCGATGTTTGGCTTTCGCCCTTCCCTTTCTACCCATGACGTCATGCTCCAGCTCTCCGAAGAAGTTCTTCACCCTCTTCACGCCAAGCGCACTCGTGCGGTCTTGGCACTGGACATGACGAAAGCATTTGATAATGTCCTTCATTCCGCCATCCTAGATGCTCTTTCCACCCTTAACGTGGGTCCTCGTATCCACGGTTATATCATGGCTTTTCTTGCCCGTCGCACCGCTGAGATTTCATTCGGCCCTCTGACTTCTCCAAATTTCACTCTTGGAAATCAGGGCACCCCCCAGGGTTCCGTCCTCTCCCCCCTTCTCTTTAACATCACTCTATTCCCCATGGCACGCACTCTCGCTGCCATTCCCAACCTGTCCCATGCTTTCTACGCCGATGATATCACCCTCTGGGTAACCACCGGAAATATTGGAGAGATGGAGGCCGTCCTCCAGGCGGGTGCGGACGTGGTTGTCGGTCATGCTCGCGCAGTCGGGCTGGCCTGCTCCCCGTCAAAGTCGGAGCTTCTGCTCCTCCCGGCTCGAGGCACGCCCCTCACCTCTTCCCCCACCCTTAGCATCATTATTGACGCGCACCCCGTCCCTTCTGTCTCCTGCCTCCGCGTTCTGGGTCTCCTTCTCCAATCCAACGGCAAACACACTGCCGTCCTTTCCCGCCTAACTACCACTGTCCACCAGACCGTCAGACTTATTCGACGTGTCGCTAACCGGCACCACGGCATGCGTGAGCACGACCTCCGTCGTCTTGTCCAGGCGTTCGTTCTCAGCCGCTTCGTCTACTCCCTCCCCTATCTCTTTCTCTCTCGCACCGAGGAAGACAAGGTGAACTGCCTCATCCGCCAAGCCTACAAGTCAGCCCTTGCGCTCCCCACCTACACCCCCACATCTCGTCTGCTTGCAATGGGCGTCCACAATACTCTTTCAGAGCTTGTGGAGGCCCATCGCACGGCACAACTCGACCGCCTTTCTCGCACCCCATCTGGTAGAGCCCTTCCCTCTTCCCTCCACTTGACCCCTGTGTCCCCAGTCTGTGTAACCCACCCCTTACCCTCCTCTGTATCTTCCATGCTCACTGTCAACCCTCTTCCCAAGAACATGCACCCTGAGCATCACGCCGCCCGCCGCTTTGCCCGTGCCTCTACCTTCTGGCGCCAATACGGCACACAGTCTGACGCTGTGTATGTCGATGCGGCGCCATACAATTCCCACCCCGCCTACGCCCTTGCCACCATTTCCCATACACTTTCTCCCCTGACCGTTGCCACTACACCTGCCCCCACCTCCACTGCCGCAGAGGAAGCAGCTATTGCGCTCGCCATTGCCACCACCCCAGCCCGTTTCATACTCAGCGACTCCAAAGCTGCAGTCCACAACTTTGCGAAGGGTCGCATCTCCTCCTCCGCGCTCAGCATCCTTGAGCACTCCCTTCCCCCTTCTCGTCGTATCCAACTCCTCTGGGTTCCGGCTCACGCGGGGCACCCTGGCAACGAGGCGGCAAATTCCATCGCTCGCGAGATGACAGACCGAGCTGGCCCCCTCCACTCCGGGATGGACACGCGTGACTCCCTTCTCACCTTCCATGACATCACCCTTCATTACCGCAACTCTCGCCTATCTCTCCCTCCCCCTCACAAATCCCTGTCTAAGCTCCAACAAAGCACGTGGCGCCATTTACAGGCCCACACTTTCCTCTCTCCTGCCCGACTTGCCCTTATTCACCCCGGTGCCTTCTCACCTGAATGCACGCTCTGCAGTCACCCACGAGCAGACTATGCTCATATTCTGTATTCGTGCCCTAAACACTCACCCCCTGCCGCTTGGCATGTATCTAGTCCGCAGCTGTGGGAGGCTGCTTTGGCCAGCTCGGAGCCGGATGTCCAGCTACGGCTAACGATCTGGGCAGCGGAAGTCGCCGCCAGGCATGATCTGGTGGCCACGACCGGCAGCCTGAAGGCCACCCACGGAACGGCGGCATCTTAATTTCCTTTCTTTTTTGGCCTTCACTAAATAAAGTTTGTACCACCACCACCCCCATCGAAATGCGGCCGCCGTGGCCGGGATTCGATCCCGCGGCCTCGTGCTCAGCAGCCCAACACCATAGCCACTGAGCAACCACGGCGGGTGCCCGGTTTCTTAACCTACACAGTTTGGGGAGGAGAAAGGAACGTCAGACGAAAGAGGAGACAGACAAATTAACCAGAATAAAGAAATCCGCTGTCTCTTGTCTCTCCTTGTACACTCGCCTTTGTCCTAGGAGTTTGTGCCCAGTAGTAGTCATGCTTCGATACCAACTCGGCCATCTTTCGCTTCTGATCAAAATCCCGCTTTCTGCCGTATACACTAGGGTGTAGGGGGAACGGGTGCATAAGAATAATAAATAAATAGACGGAGAGAGAGCAGGCACATGCACACAGTTACAGCGGTTCATAGCCTAGGAAAGCAGCTAACACTTGTCAGTGCTAAAGTCCATCATGGGACTTCGTTGTCCGTAAGGAATGCGACAATGCATTCGTAGCCCTCTGTCTGCTGCGACGACTTGTGCGGTCAGTATTCCAAGACGTTCTTTTTTTTTTAATGGTATGCCGTGAATACCAGTCAGCACATTCGTACGCAGTCATCTCAGAGCGCTCCATCAATGACAGTCAGAGGAAATTAAATATGTTCAAGAGTCTATTCGCGACCGCTGACATCAAAAGCAGCATTGTAAGTTAGCAGCATTGTTAGTTAACAGCATTGTTAGCGAAGCTATTAGCCTCTGTTTGGTCGGTATTCTTCGCGTCCATATCCGTGGGCAAAAACGTGGGCCGATCCTGTAGGTAGTCAAATATCGGGTCAACCCGCGGCGGAGCTGATGCAGGCTTCAATCATTCAGCAAAGTGAAGTGAAAAGCGCACACATTCTCTGGAATCACGCATACACCGACACCGACAAAAAAGTGGTATACTCCACGCAGTCCACGCAGCGGGAGCCGGAGCAGCGGCACACTGCATCGCGACGCCATCTACAGGCGGCATCTGGGATCAAGACAGCCAATGGGTGCCCTTTGTTATCGGCAGACATGATCCCAGATACTGCCTGTAGATGGCGTTGCAATGCAGTTTGCCGTTGCTCCGGCTCCCGCTGCGTGGACTGCGTGGAGTATACCACTTTTGTCGGCGCCTGTACATAACAACACTCGTTTCAATAAAGAACAAGCACAGAACAAGCGTCCGAACTACATAATTGGTGACAAAGCGCTCCTGCTAACAATGCGAAGCACGTAGCGCTCACGCATACGTTTCCCGTTGAAGATAACTCTTGCTCAAGCTGCCAAGGCGACGGCAGCTTGCGACGTGTGCATCGACGTCAATAGCCTTTCGTATAGCATACATAACCAGCCTAGCAACTGATTTCATTGCTGTTACAACACCGCTATGTGTATGAAGGGCATAGTTAGGACTCCCTAGAAGCAGACTGAATACGATGAGCGGCAAAATGAAGAAAGAAACGACAGTACGACGATCGGCGGCGCGCTGTCAAAATTTCAATTACTACCATTAATACCATTGCTCTAAAGTAATGAAGCATTGCGCACCGCCCTCAGCAGTTGTAGTAGTGGTTGTCGACAACTTTGCTGGACATTCACTTTCGCAGGGCCGGGACGGCGAGTCCATGTTTTTTTGTTTTTTTTAATAATGTTCCTAGCCATAGACGGCAAACCACTTTAGCATGGCGTGGAAAGAGTCCTGGAGCGTTGAGTACAGGTGGTACAGTCGGTTGTTTTCAAAACTTCGCGTGTTCCTCACAAAGAGCGTGAGGTCTCGTGCCAACACACGAAGTATTCTATAAGTGCATCACACTTTGACAATGGAATTGAGCTTGCGCCGTTGCACATGTGTTCATAAATGATAGAAGCAGACTGAAACATTCACAAACGCGTGGTCCATGAGAAAAGCGCACTGGCCACACGTCCGCGCTCCTGGACTCAGACTTCCCATCCTTGATATCAAAGAAGAGAGAAGAGACTGCGTGCTATATATCCAGAAAAATAAAGGCACAAAGCTTTTTGACCACGTCATGTGCTTTTTGAGGTTCTGCGGTTGGAATCGCTGCTTCCATGGCAAGAAATACATGAATACTGCAATAAAGACTCTGTGCATGTACCAAAATGTTTTTTTTTTTGTCAATGCTGCACAGCAATGTAATTTGTGTCATTAGAATTTTCAATATTAGCACAACCCAAAGTATTTTGCAGGTGGATACAAATATTATTAACTTTCAGGTGGTTCATTTTCAGCAGTAGCTTCAGCGGCCTTTTTCTTATGGTATGCAAAGTGGCCCCACCGAGAAAGCACTGTTATACATGTGACCTCACGTAACCACAAGTCCTTAGAAGTGCTTTTGTGTAGCAGGTGTCGCATGTGTACTTTTGTCTATAGAAAAAAAAAAGAAGAGTTGTAAGTTCCATAGCGCGTTTTAGCAGAAAAAAGAGGGTGGGCGGGGAGAGAAAAGGTTACTTATGCAACAACTATTCACAATGTCGGACGCCATTCAGTTGTCTTGCCGGACGTAATATTAGCGATAGTGGCCAGCCAATAGCAAATAATAGGTCGGAACTAGAAGCTCTGAATTCAGCCCTTGAAAATTATGCTAATAACGATGGGCCTACAAAAGCAGTTTAGTATAACACGGTACATATCGTTGTAATAAGGGTCACCCTGGTGTGAAGGGCATGTATGCTGTGGTTCTCCATACACTGGGTCACCAGATGTCGTCATTTGTGCCATTTTTGTTCCCGTCTGTGTTTCCATTATTACGCAGATGGTGCACGTACACAACGACTGAAATTCTCAATTTGTGAAAAGAAGCCTTGTAAACCATGAAGGAAGTTTCGGAGTAATTAAGTAAGCTCTCCAAAATCGCGTTTCTTCTTGAAATTATTCCTTTTATTTATTTTTATTTAATTTCAAATCACCGAAGTAGTTTTTCTTGAGGACTCTCGCACGCCGACTTCCGACATGGCTCAACACAGGGCAGCACATAAATATCTACTCGGCTTATATCTACTGCAGTATAGGTACTGTAATGGTTTTCGGCCCTGTTCTATAGAGTATTACGCAGCGGAATAAAAGGCTGCCTCGTTTTTATTAGTGCAAAAAATATGTGCCTTCAAGACCACTCCCTCCCCCTCCGGCATCATTCCTTATATAAGTCAACTTCATTTACTTGACTCTTTAGGTTGTTTTGAAGCGAACAGCTTTCGTTTGGTTTTTTTCGCCCGCCTTGGTACTCAGACGGGTGCGTTCACCACCGAACATGACATGTACGTGCTGTCGCGCTAGAGATTTGTGGTGTTTGAAGGTTTATATGCTGCCATAGGTGGTGATACCGTGTCATGTTTTCCCGCCGCTTAATATCGTCTTGCCATCTGGTCCGTGCTGTCTAAATATACTCCATTTCCGTGAGTAACATGCAGTTCCGAACCACATATACTTGCAAACCCTTTCGTGACGACTGCTTTCGCCGTTCCTATGGCGCTCAGCAGCAGCAGCTTCTGCGGTGCCCTGTAGTTTGGCTCAGAAAACAAGCAGTCCTAATTTTCTTTTCCTTTTTTTTTTCAATTTCGGCGCTGTGACAAGGTTATTCAATGCAGCAATTAGTTCCAGCGACACAGTCGCGCGGTACAGATCGGCCCGCAAACGGGGCTGGTCTGGCAGCTGCTGATGGGAGGTTACATTGGAGGCTGCGACTCGTGGTCGATTTGTGTCGCGGCAGCTACAGCATCCGGTTCCACGTCGGTGCCTTGCGTCGCGTATACAGGTACATCGTCCATTACTGCCAGTGCGATGGCAGCTGTGCGTGCTCTACACACATACATCCTCAATGCTGAGCGCTGAAAGGGGGCGGAAACAAAAGCATAGAGAAAAGAAAAAAAGAAAGAGCGTGCAGAAAGAAAGGGCCACATATCGGGCGAGCCGCTGCGCGCATTTAGGCGTAAAAACGAAAGCTCGCTTCGCGTCCTTGCAGGGCGAGGTGCGAATAGACGCGAAAAGCAGCAGCACCAGCAGTCCCAGTTATGTTCCGCATCGATGTACCCACGCTCGATTGCATCGTGGTTGCTGCGACGGCCCTAAAGTTCGTCGGCTCACCTTTCCTTCTTTCCCGAGCGCCAAGGTCATCGGTGAGTCCCGTTACACGTCGCTTTCCCATAGTCGGCGTCGATGTTTGAAAGCTCGCCTCTTGCTGATGCGTCACGACCCAGTACCGCTGCGATCCGTGCATTGAATCATGGAGTTTCGTTAAATATGCCGCATAGTGTAAGTATGTCACTAGCGCGTGAGCACGTCACCAAAGCACACATTTTGCGGGGTCGCGAGAGTACGCGCCCTCTGCGCTGTTGCGCCTGGGTAGAAAGCGCACACGCGGTACCTGCCCGAGGTGCTATTGCGGTAGCTGGTCACGTGGGCTCAACAGTTCGAAAGGTAACGTCCAGGAGCTCTCGGTGAAAAGGTGCATAGCGGCATAACCTGCAGAAAAAATTATGAGTGATAGGTGGATTCGCCTGAACTTCGGATTGAGAAGATATATGGAATCTTACATTAGCCTTATGGAAAGTGATCTGGGATCTAAGATTTGTTCTCGGATAACAAATAGTCCCGGTTTACCTTTGTAGCTGCTTATGAGGAAAAAATAGTTTAGAATATCAAGATTATTTCGCCCCCCCCCCCCTCCCTTGTTGAGAATTTGTTCCCGAACATTATCTAGATTTCGCCATATGAATAATTGAAACAGTGGTGATTTAGCTGAGCAGTAGAAATTGCACTATACAATTCATCAATTGGGGATATATCTCACACGACAACTCTAAAGAATTATAATGGTGCTAGCGTACAGATACGCCACGATGTAGCTTCCGAACAATGTCATGCCAAAGCGAATACAAATTCGTGTGCTGGCTGCTTTTTTACGATGGTTGAACGATTTCCGTCACATCTTTCTTTCCAGTAACCTTCAAACTCACGTAGTCAGGATATCTTTTTGAAGTAGACGCAGTAAGCAAGAAAACAAATATACATATGGACCGAAACAGACATAACTCTACTGAATGCGTCAGAAGCCTTCTATCAGCAATTGAACAGACAAGTTGACATTATGTGGAAGGCATTCATTTTAATCATATCTCTGCCACAATAACCTTACTGCCATGTGCACTTTCACAATATGCTGTCAGCCACTGCCAGTGCTAGCTAAACTCCGCTGAGCACGCATTCATGCGGCGTTACATAAAGGGAAAGAGAACCGCTCAGAACACGAATCGAGGCAACCCCGGTGATGGAATGATTCCCTATTGTAGGGCCTAAACTAGCCATTTTCTTCTCATTAAACGTGGATTTCTACTTTTAATCCATAACTAAATGTGGCAAAAGATTACCTTTGGCGCCCTCGTGTCAAAACATGAAGCTGCATAAGAGGTTCACCACGTGCCCTTCTACTAGTGTACAAGGTTACTGGTCTTTTTATTAGTATTGAGATGCAGTATAATTTTTGTTATTGTAAGATTTTCCTGACTAACAATATGCAGATAAGTCTTCGTTAGTAGTGAGCAGAAAAGTGGCGCGGCCTTCGCCATCGTTTTCTATGAGTTGGCTTGGCTCGTCTATTGACGGAACAGTGACGGTGGGGCTAGCCAGCCATGACGTAGGCGTGTACTTGGGGAAAAACGTGGTGCAGATATAAGAAATGTCTGTACAACAAAGCGAACTTATTGCACCAGCTTTTCTTATTTTCAGAAGTGATGGAAATGGTGAAAATGTAGGTGGTTAACCACAGTTACACACACCCGTGTGAAAGCATAATAGGTGGCTTTTACAATTTGCGAGGCGGGCTATCGCGAGCTTTTGGAAGTAACCTCTGCAGATGTAAACACTACCGAGGGGGAGCTTTGCGTTGCGCTATAAGAAACTAGCTCCTTAATATCGGTTGTCAATCCCTTTAATTAGCTCGCACCTAGAAAGCTCGCAGGTTGCGGAGAGAAGTGGTTCTTGAGGGGAAGGAGAAAAGGCTAGCGCTATTTTCTGCAACCCATGCGGGAGCACGGCTCAGCGCCAGCAGGGTGGAGGGGATGGGGTTAAAAGAGAGAGAGGGTAGGAGGGAGGAAGGTAGAGGGTCGTAGATATGGAAGCGAAGTAGTGGCCGATCAGGAAGCCCGAGGTGGTGGGATGGCCTAACGGCCATCCGTCTTTGTAGAAATGTTCTATAGTCTCGCCGAGAGCCCCGACGAGTCGAGGTACTCGACGACACTTAGGAAGGCTGGTAGATGATTACGACAGGGGAAGAGGATATCTTCCTGTCGTGAACATGGGAGCCCCAGGTGGTGGAACTCTTGCTGAAGTCGACCGCGGTGCTGCAGATGAGCAGGGCAGGCCAGCAGGAGGTGCTCCAGAGTTTCTGGTTCACCACAGGAGGCACAGGCTGGCGAGGTGGCTTTGCCAAGGCGGTGAAGGCGGGCTGCCGTCCAGTAGCAGCCAACTCGCAGTCGGAGCAGCAACGAGGCATCCCTTCGTAGGAGGCCGTGCTGTGGAAGAGGCCATGGAGGCCGGCCCAGGGATACCCGTTTGTCCGGGTGGCAGGCGATGATGTGCCGGCGCAGCCTGTGCCTCGAGAAGTCTGCGGCCGTTGCAGCAGGGCTGAGGGGGACGCTTGAGTGGTGGGCACTTTTTGCCAGAGAGTCCGCCTCTTCATTGCCCGGGATCCCCACGTGTGCCGGTAGCCAATGCAGGTTGCGGAGATGGTCGCGGTAATGTCGCACCGATATAGTGATGAGCTTAAAACACTTCGGAGCGTTTTAGTTTAGCGCCGTGCACCGAGCGCATGCATGCGGCCTTCTATAACGCCGTATTGCAGAAGCAGCGCTCACAACGCAGTGCGCCAGTACACCCCATATTGCTAACAGTAAAAGAATGCCATTGGCATGAAAGCTTCAGGTACCCCCGGTAAATATATTCTTGGAGCAGCGCTGCATGATGCTGTCACCGGAACCATTCCGTCCACCTGGCAGCCTCTATCCTTGATAGCCATTCCACACCATTCACACAGCTGGCAAGGATGGTGCAAATACACGAAGGCGAATTAGAAAGTCTTTGCCCCTATGTTCTTTTTTTTTGTTTTTGTTTTTTAGCCAACCTACGCCTGTAAACGCGTAGTCAACATGCCCACTTTCAGCGGTGGATCTTTCTTGGAAAGACCCGGCCTTATCTGCCGGTAGCTCCGCAGCACGGCGCTGCTGTCAGTTGTTGAATATGGCGGTTATGCTTCACACGTCCCCGGCGTACGAGCAACGAAGTGCAATTCGTTTTCTACGAAGCAAGGGACGAACGCCCATCTAAATCCACAGAGGAATGTAGCCCACGTATTGGGCGCGGTGTCTCGCTTTGAGAAATGTGAGATGGTGCTGTTGGTGGTTCGCAAAAGGCCGTGAAGACTTGCATGACAATGAGCGACCGGTGAGGCCGCGTGCGTCACGAATTCTACCACAAGGGCGTCTCAAGTTTAGTGCTGCGATGGCGCAAACGTCCGAACCGCTGTGGGTACTATTTGGAAATATAGTGTAAGGTACGTAGAATAGTACGTATGTTTCTAGTTGCCTCTGTGTACCTTATTTTGGATAATAAAAAATAATAGGGCAAAAACTCTCTGATTCGCCCCTGTACTAGCCAGAAAGAAATCTGACAGATTGTCGGTACGGTAATGGTACACGGTAAACACGGTATCACTTTGATAAAACTGTCTTCTGCGGGAAAAAAACGTGAATTAGTCCCAAGAGTACGTAAAGTCTTCTATACGAAAACACATTTTTCATTGCTGCCGTAGAAGGCTATAGTTTAGTTGACAGCTGGATGACATTAAACATGAAGCGCAGCAAAACTGGCACAATGCGAGAGTGGAAGCCATAGAATGTTACTAACAACTGAAACTTCCGCGCCCAGAGGCACAGAACATGCAGGAGGTACGTTCTGCATCACTAGAACAAAATTTGTATGAAAGAGCGGTATATTGTGGGCTGATGTGATCGGTGGTCCGTCCACAAGGCTCTTTTCATACCGCACGCTCTAAATCACGGTCTCAAATCCTTCAAGCGCCGACAGAATAGATTTCGCTGCATTTTCATACTTCCCCTTTTTCGTCATAAAATAAGATTGCTATACTACGAAGAAAAGTAAATACTTCACTTACCGTCCACGCTTACTGAATGGCGGTCCCAATCTGCTGCGGACCAGCGGTTTCAGTGACGCATACAAACCAGATCATGCGGCTATTTCGTCGCATGAAATTATGCCAATGGGAGAATTGCATGCACTTCGGCGCGTATGCCTTATCAGTTATATACTGAAAGAGGATAAGATTACAAAGGTATTGAAGGAGTAATACCTGTGGCAAATGCGGTTCCTCTTTACATATGGGACTGGTTACGGCTCTTGTCCTTTTAATGGCGTGGTAAGACCCCATACCGGTGTTGAATACCGAAGGACACCGAGAACATCCGCGAAGTTTCTCTAACATCAGTGAAGATTTCAGCTCTCCGGCAAGTTGCGACAAGGCGGTGTTGACAAGGCTCCATTTTCCCAGTATTCTGGGTCATCGATAACTCGAGACGTAAGAAAAGAAGGTGTGGATGTCCGAGATCTCCATCGGAGCGCCAGTGAGGGAATGCCACAGCCTGAGTGCGGTGGGTCAAATTCTCTTAAGAAGGCACCTCAAAAGAGAAAAAGAGTGACGGGACCTGTAGACGGTGTGGATATGCTGCGCCTTTCTCGCACGAAACCATTCACTAGTGCAAGTTTTCATTTCTGCTTTCGGGAGTTATCATCATGAAGAAGAGGAGGACGAGGAGGAAGTGAAGGACGGAAAGGTAAGGAGGTCAACACGACGCGTGTCCGGTTTGCTTCCCCACGCAGAGGGAAGGGTTTGAAGAATGAAAAGAAAGAAATGAGAGGGACAAAGTAAGGTAATATCAATGCGAACAAATGCGGTTTTCCATCATACCACGCCTGTACTCGGTCGTTGAGGCAAGTCGATTTTATGGACCGTAACAATGCCTGCGTCACTATGTAATCATAGGACGCGTGGTGCCATGGTTCAAGTATCTTCGTCTCTGTATGTGGTCTTTTATCTATACGATCTAAAGATACTACCCACCTCGAAAAAGTTAAGCGCACTGTATTGAGCTCAGGAGGTGATATTTGCGGTGGTTTCAAATCTGCTGTTGCGTGGGAATGTTGCAAAATTTCTTTGCCAAAGCTTCAAAACGAAGAGGTCATTGTCAGGCGGCGGCCCTGACTCAACCTTGCGGACGTGACAGTTCAATATTTCCGAATAACGGTAACGGCCATTAAAGCAGAATACACTGAAAGTTAGTTTTGCTACGTTAAGCTCTAGCCTACGTACATCAAAACCATCTCCCGTGTCTCAGCTGTCCCCAGACACTTTTTCTACGCATAGCGCCATGCACGCAAATGCATACACACTGCCATAATTCTCTACATTTCTTTAGAAAGTTTTCTCTCTCCCTCTCTCGGTATCGATGCACAAGGAACACAGTACTTCGACAAACATCTCTTCAAGGTCAAGAGCACCGAAAGTGTGGCAGCTGCTCGACATCAAATTGACCGACGTGCCAACAGAAAAATTTATGTCGACATAGAAAGCCCATTTCGTTCCGCCACACACAGCGAGATCTTTCTTGCTGCGAGTGACCTTATCGATCAGTCCTGTATTGTGGCCTTGCGGAACGATTGTTTTGTGTCCGAAGTGTCCTCGAGCAGCTACAGAATTGCACATTGGTGAAACATTAGCTTATTTCAAGGACAGATGTGAACGTGAACGAAACAAAATTTAAAATACACGCCATCCTCGATTATTTCGAGGACGAAATGCTAAGTAAAACAAAAAGAGTATCTGCGTCGCGTGACTGCGTAGTGCTTGTCTTGTCCGTGACAATTTTTACCCAGCTTTCACCGCCATGTTGAATAAGAGCCTGCCGCAGGTAACCTTGCTGTCGACAAAACATGCGGGAATTCGCGGGCAATTTTTCGCTCTCGTCGGGGTCTGCAATTATTCGAAACTTATGAATAACGAATCGAATAATCCCCTATTCGAGTCGTTGCTCGAATCGAATAACCGCTTTTCTGAAACCCGAATACTGTTCGAATATTTTTCGAATATTTCACTTCGTCAACTGTGCACAATGAAACATGAAATTTAAGGAAAAATGCAATAAATGTTATCCCTTGGCCAGGGGACGTAATGTACCAGCGCACGCTGTCGATCAGGGAGCCGGAATTTTCCATAGAAACCACAGTCAATAACAAAAGATTTTTGTTTATACATGACATTCGGCAGTGAATACTGTTTGGATACTATATACAGGGTGTTTCAGCGAACAGTTGCCAAAATATTTAAAGGTTGCCTGGGGCAAATAGCACAATTCTTGTTCATGAGCTGGTGGTCTACTCCAAGAAGCGGACATTACTTGCACCAAGATTTGAAGTACATAATCGACTAATTAACAAAACCTTTCTAATTAAAATTTAACTAATCCCCTCATGGCCCATGTTTCAGTTTACAAATTGTAGCCGTGGAGTTCGCGAGGCGGATCCACTTGAAACGAATTCTCAGGATGACACCAGTTTCGGGATATTAATTCCCGAACTTTGCGGAGGAATGCATTGGCGTTCCAGATAATTTGTTAACAAAATATCGTTTTATGCATTAAAGCACAGCAGTAACTGGAACTCCAAGGCATTTCTCCGCAAAGTTTAGGAATGAATATCTCGAAACTGGTGTCGTCCTGAGAATTCGTTCCAAGTGGATCCGCCTTGCGAACTCCACGGCTACAATTTGTAAATTGCAATATGGGCCATCAGGTAATTATTTTGTGTTGGAAGTTAGGAGTCTATTTCAACATCAATTAAAGCATACATTTCTTATCCAGTGATTCAGCGGAAAGGTGTGGCGAAAAGGCAAGTGAATGCCTGACAATCGGCCAATCCCCGACCAGGCCACGATATTGCACAACGCTCAGCGTGTATATCTACGACGACACAGATGCAGGGAAAAGTAAAACTACAAAAATATTCCGGCACACGCAGCCTGGTGCTCTAATATAAAAAAAAGAAAATAATTAAAGAAAACTAAGCCGTGGCTTTGACAAGTGAACTAGAACATACTCTATGTAGGGCGTATCACGGCTGAATTTTAGGGCACGTTTAAAAAAAAATGTATGAAAGCTAAGAAAGTCTTGCATAGAAGAGAAAAAAAGAATGTCGTGTTTGAAGCGTGAGCAGACAAGCGTGTATCTTCTTTATTAAAAGCTGCTGTTGACCGGCTTTTATTAATTAGTTAATGAGTTTTTATTAATTAGTCGTTTTTGCATTTCAATTTTTGTGCATGTAGTGTCCACCGCTTCGATTAAACCACCTTATGAATTAAGATTTAGCTACCTGCCACAGACAACTTTTAACAATTTTTGAAAGTGTTCGCTGAAACACCCTGTATAGATAGATGCAGCCCATCTGTCCTGCCACCGTATTAAATTTGACTGCGTTTAATTGAAACATACTTGATCTGCCATTAACATTCGAAACAGAGAAAAAGTTCTTGTGGTTTTCGCAATTATGGCAGGCCCTCATATATGGTTTGGACGCGAAGGTACACACAGGCGTTATTTAGGCCACACTGCCGGACTGCCTTTCTGAACCTAATGTGATAACGCACGACCGGTATGCTCAGGCGAGAGCTGAGGTTGCGAAGAAGCTGTTTGGTTATTATTAAGGCTCCTTCTTGTGCTTTTCAAATAGAGCATGCTTATTAACGCGCAGTGTAATGACAGAAGCTTTGTAGTGTCGTGAATACCACGACGAGAAATTTGTTCGGAATTGCTGGTGAGAACGCTGCATGTCATTCGAAAAATATTCGACTTTCGATTCGATTCGATCCAAGAAAATGACGATCAAAGTTTAAGTTCTAATTTCGCGCCTTAATACTATATGTCCGGTAAATCAGTGGGACCTGCCGGGTGGCAAATACGTTTTTTTCTTTTTTTTTGCGCGTTTCGGTCGTTGTGGTTCAGTATAAGTTACTGAAACATCGTAATTAGAGTTCTGAAATTTCTTGGAGTGCAATGTAATTAATTTTTACCTGTACCAATTAAACTATGCCAGAGGAGACGGCGCCAGAATTCATGCACGTCACCGCCAGCTGGTGGGGAAATTTCAAGGTGGCGTCGCCACTCGTGTTTAGTCCGTGCGTGTTTTGTGGCTTGCCAAGTGTCTCCTCACGCTAAGAGTGGTTACCTTGATATTTTGCAATAAGTTTCGGTCAAATAAGGTAGTAAAATGACGGCCCTCTTTGGCAATATTACTGCCGCACATGCTACTCACTAAACTACTCACCGTCCAAGAAATGATACTCTTAGTCATTTTATTTCAGTGACGTCATTGCCGCCATGTCTGTACAAGGAGCACGAACAAGCTTCAGGTCGTCATTCTAAAGACTCGCGCTGGATTGTATAGCACACATTTCTTTAGCAGCACCACACACAGTCTTAGTCTGGAGGGTCATTGCAGTAACGGTTAGGCCGGGTGCTCCTTACGAATGGCGTTCAATGCATACTTACTGCTTTGCCGACGCTGCGCCACTTTCCGTATCACTCGTCCACAGCGTCATTTAGTTATCGTTTGCGTGGGCGCACTTAATTGTTCGTTTTAAAAGATACGCCGCAGATCAAACGAGTTGGAATCTATATGCAGAGAACCCTTGCGTGAGCGCATGAACAATCGAAACACGAGTTTGTGTTTATTGAATAACCGCACAATTGGACGGGGAAGGCTTCATACAGCAACTGTTGAGAGGCTGATGTAATGCCGCCGCCTCCGCGGATAGGTGAAGGCGACCTTTCTGGTTCTTTTTGTTGCTTTCCCCGCACGGCTGGCGCTACCTTTGCCGCGGTGGTGATGACGAAATGTGGCTAGGGCCTTTGCATCGGGCGAGCAAATCGAACATGGATGGATGGATGTCATGAGCGTCCCCTTTGAAACGGTGGATTGCGCCACCAAGCTCTCGCTGTTATACTGTCTAATGTCCTACCTAGGTTAAACAATAAAAAAAGAATAATATGGATGGATGGATGGATGGATGGATGTTATGAGCGCCCCTTTGGAACGGGGCGGTGGGTTGCTCCACCAAGCTCTTGCTACTATACTGCCTAATATTCTACCTAGGTTAAACAATGAAAAAAGACAAAAAAAACACTATCAACTACCACGCCCGAATTTTCTGATCCCCTATTGTGAACTGTGCTTTTGTACGTCTCCGTCTTTTGTCGTTTCCCTACTTTTCTTCCACCAATCCTCCAGTCGCCTCTTACTAATGTCTATTGCGGACATGCTTGCTTTACCACTGCTCCCTCTGAACCCAAGGGCTTCAAGGAGGCCAGTGGTGCCTAAATCGACCGCTGGGTAGACGTCTTCACATTCTAATAAAACATGCTCCGTAGTTTCCCTAGCTTTACCACAGCAAGCGCATGCTTCTTCTTCCTTCTTATATCTCGCTTTATAGGTGCGTGTTCTAAGGCATCCTGATCTCGCTTCGAGAAGTAATGAGCTTCCCTTTGAGTTATCATAAATGGTTTCTTTCCTGATTTCGTTTTTTCCTCTTAAGTAGTTACTCATGGCAGGTTTCTTTTCCATTGCCGCCACCCATGAGATTAATTCAGCTTCTCTGACTTTCCGCTTGACCTTTGTTGTTGTGTTGTCCACCCTACAGGCCGCATACTTGCTGGTAAGCTTCCTATATATGCGTGGTGGCGAGCGCCATCTGGTGGTAGTGCAAGGTACCCAGAGCTGCGCCTCCTCCGCCGTGATTGGTTGGTCTATTCGGTTAGGAAGCGGCCAGGCCACAGCAACTAGGGTCACGAAACCCGGCAAGGTTCGTAAAGAAAAGTTTCACCTTTAAAAAAAGATCTTGCAAGGAACAACCAAAGCTCAGCGATCGCCCCATTTCTTTTATCCCGCCAACACTGCATTTCGAAAACTAGCATCCGCTATAGTTTGCCCAGCAAACACGTTTAAAGAAACACACAGCTATACTGTATACCGATTCTCTTTCTGTCCCTTTCTTCTTTTCTTTGTTAACCTTGGCGCCACAAACATCGACATTTTCATGCTGTATTTATAATATTGCTGTTAATGCTGTACTTGGGAAAAACCTCAATTTTTGCGAGGCCTGAACGCAACGACTGAAGTATAGTTGCAACCCACAGTAACATATATGCACTTAGCATCGCAGTATACTTAGTTTTCAGAGGCCGCGTGAGTGCTTCAAATAGTGCGGTGAATGAAATTTTGTGGGAAACCAGCTTTTCCGAAAAGAACTTCTAAGGCCGACTGCAAACGTACACTCGCACCTACGACATCTGAAGCTCAAATAAGTGCGGTTTTTCGCTCACATCACGCTCGTAGAAATTGTACCAGAAATGCACAGCGCTTAAAGGTCACACGGAAACAGCAGTGCAAGGGTCCAGCACTTAACCTTGTACATTCTGCAGCTAGCCAAAAAAAAAGAAAATAACTAAGCTGCTTGTTACCAGCACCACAATTCTTTCTTGTGAGCCAAATTTCATCCTTCTATTAAGCAGGAGAGAAGCAAAACTTCCTGAGTGGACCCACAATCTTCGGGAGGGACGATTCCGAGAACGCGTTGGTTGTCTGCGAGCACGTAATATTGATTGATTCCGGGAACCTTTGGAGCCACCACTGCGTTATTGCCAAGGACTCTGATGTTAGAGGGGGCTCCCGTCTGTGCTTCCCACACAATCACCGACGATGAAGCGTCGGAAAAATGCTTGCCTCTAGGCGTAGATGTCAGAATGCACTAAATCGTTGAGGACAAGTGGCGGCTATTACGAGTGGCTAAAGCAGGGTCAGACAAAGACATTTCTTCCTTTTTCTAGGGTGATAAAAGTGACTGATTTCATTTCGTTCCTGTTGTTTACCCGTTCTCAGGACTGCTCAAGAAATACCAAAAGAAGTACGAAGTTCTGTGTGAATCTGTTGAAAAGCCACAGCGATATTTTCACTACATAACCGGACCCTTTTACGAATAATTATGTATCCTGCCTTTAACTTGTGGTATTCTCTTGATGACCTTCTGACGTTCTTCCTATTCATTTGCGGGAGCCTCGGGATAACTCTACCCCCCTACAACTACTTCAAAGCTGCACTTTCCCATCAAGTCGCTTGGGACACAAGTGTTTTGTGATGTCGAAGATGATTTCCAACACCACTTTTTTCGAATGAAGTACAATATACATGCCATAACCGTAACCTATCTGAAAGAGGCTCTCGATTTCAGAATATTCTGCCTAATTTGATAATATGCTTCAGGAAATTCCGCTGTTGACCGTAAGTTCAAGTGAACCGTTCATATACTTACGTCTCTGCTTTTCTGTTAGTGTACTCAAGTTGTGGCGACAAGTGGTAGTTAAAGTTGGGCCTCATCTAACAAGTGGTATTCGCTTTCGGTAAAGTTCCTTGGCAGCTTTTCGCGGCAGTACAGGATCAGAGGGTATACGCCGTTGAGCGGGCATTAAACGCAGCGGATTCCCGCCATCTACATTGAACGTGCCATGGGACAAAGACATTCCACGAAAGCGCACTAGGGGCGTGAAGTTCAGAAATGGCCAACCTGAAGACTTTGAACGATGGCTATGTACATTTTATACATATTTTTATACGTATACATTTTATAAGTAGCTTTTGCGGTACCTGAATAAAACATGTTTCCGTGCTTATGTATAATTTAATTCTGACATTAGGCTCCCTGGCAGCCCCCAACGAATACAGAGCAAACAGTAATTTTAAACAAAAAAAATCGTCTGTTGAATGGGAACAATGTACACATTCCAAAACCTTACATTTTTCTTAATTTCATTCCTGAAGATTGACGAGGAAAATTGTTTATGGAGAAGAAATGTAGCGCTCGCTGAAGCAAAATAAATTTTTGAATCACTTCGCCTTCCTTTCGGCAAAAATCCCTCGCGATATCATGACTGTTCTCTCGATAAACGAGCTGACTGGATACACGTCAATCTCTTTGGAATACCGCAATGCGCATGTCATCCCAACGTGAACAATTATGAAGCGCGCAAGATCACAGGGTTGACAAGTCACTTGTGCTGTATGCACATGCGCAAGTGACTTGTCAGCTCGATGAGCATTTGCATCAGAACTGCACATAGATACGTGTGCTTAATGTTGTGTACATAGCTCCATGTGATGAAATTTCGTCAGCGACCAGCCGTTGGCAGCAACTGTACAAACTTTTTCTTCCTTTGTTATATGGACAGCACTGCGATCATCTCTCCACGCTGCACCTCGAGCAACGCGAACTCATTTCTTCGTCGCCTTAAAAGCCACCAAACCTGACGGGCACCTCTCGCTATCATGGGAGTCTTTGCATTTTGCGTTTTGAATCGCCCAGCCACTGCCGAATGCAAGCCTGCATAGTCAGAGTTCGTCAGTTCATCGCCAGAGGTGCATCTGCACGCGTATATACGTTAACATTTATAGTCAACTAGTGCCATTATGCCTTTTTAGCGCAAATATTTATTTGCCTAACTCACTATGGTTCCGCGTACGTCGGTTTGTCGATCTGTCGTTCGGTCGAAATGTCACCGGATATACCTTTTCTTTAGATTATGCAGAAATTTAAAAATCTCCTCTGGCAGAGAGCGTAATTCTAGTCCGTGAGCTGAACTAAGTGAAGGGGTGTTCATTGCATTAACTCAAAATTAAAACGCAAGATAAGTAAATAAAAAAATTGCTACTAATTAAGCTTCTAGCTAACTATGTATGTATGCTACAGCCCACATTGCAATTTACCCAGTGAAGCCGGTGGTGTCGAAGTCGTATTCAATAGAAACGATTTCCTTTGTGGCATCAGTTTCCAGAAATTGATTCCCAAAGTTCACGACAATGTACACTGGCGTTCCAGTTTCCTTTACAATTCAATGCACAAAATGGTGTTTTGTTCAAAAGGTTAGTTGAACAATAGTACATTTTTATAACGCTAGCTTCAAGGACCATGCCTCGAAGCCTATACTATCCTCAGAATTTGTTCCGAGTAAATATGCCTGCCAAATTCACCCACTACAATTTGTATATTTAAATACATGCCATAAAGTGATTAGTTACAAACCTAATTGTGAAATGCTATTAATTATTTAATTACGCCTGTTTCTTTTTCGTGCGAGCAATGTCCGCCTCCTCGTGCAATCATGTTTGAGGATTAGAAATGTGCTGTCCGCCAGAGGCAAGGTTCTTAAAGTATGTATAACCTAAATCAAATACTTGATATTTCTGGATATAATATTCTCTAAACGTTACGGTCAGGATGTAAACACAGGAAATCGGCTTATATTATCGCTGTATGTTCACCAACAAAATAGTGCCCATGAGCCACCTGTTAATCATACAGTAAATCTCTTCATGATATCTTTTAAGTGTGATGTTGGCTCGCAATTATGACCCATAAAGCCCACAGACTTCCTAATCGAAGAGCCCTCGTGGTCTTCAAAGGCTTCTCTCAATATGCAGTCGACCAACACATTCTCGGGCCACTGAGTATGTGGCACTACGTGCCCATTCTTGGCCAATCGCCGAGAATGTATATGCACCACTGGGACACAATGGGTAGAGAAGCCCTAAATGTATTCATATTTGTAGCACTTCTCCCTGCACACACCTCTTAACATTCTTCATTCGACAAGCATCAAACACCCCCTTCGTGTTCGTAACATCGCAGCATCGACGTCTAACGGTGCGCAAGCATGAACTGCGGTTTTGCATTACGGCGCACTTGTTGAGGAATGGGTAGTTGGATGATGTTAAACTTGTTACAGTCCATCTGCAGTGCATAAGCATAAGCATTTCACGATCTTACACGTTGCATAGGATGACAACAAGTATGACCATACGCATCGCACTTTATTGTGTAGCACTTCAAGAGCCGTTTTCCGAATCCTTTGCTTCACGCAGATTCCAACACGTGCATTGAATTTGCATATCTTTTCTTTTTTTTTTTGCAACGTCGCACACCGCATGATTTCTAAAAATAATTCCCACGTGCCGAAACACTACGACGCAAATTTCTCTTCAGTGCCACATTTTCGCGGTTCGTCAATGTCAGCCACCGGAAACGAGTTCTGAGGACTGCGAAGCACGTCAAGGGCATAACATTATCATTCCGCGGTCACAGCTGCGGTGGCTTCAATTGCATTTCAACATTATGCTTAGGCCTAAAACTGCAGCCGACAGTATGCACACGATGCGATATAGAGTAGAAAAGGACGCAACATTGCATGTGCGTCTCAAGCCGGTGATTTTTCAGGTGTCCGCGTGAAACTCAACAAAGTCAGATGAACGCGTTTCCATGTTGAGCACAAAAAACATATTGTGCAAACAGCAGTGAGCGAGGTACTGACGTAGGCATTTTCAAAAGCCGCGGTTTAATAAGAGGTTTAGTCTTCCCTTTTGTATAGTGGCACAGCCTGATGGACACAAGCTTGACAGAAACACGTTGCTGCCATCCAGGAAGAGCTCTAGCTTTCTTACGAGCAAACAGAAAGCTGCGATGTCCTTGCATTGTCTATCGCGTGACATTTTATTACGACAAAGACAAATGGTGTCGCTCACACTCAATGCTGTAATTTTTCTACGAATTCCTACTTTCTTAAAGATTACATGTACAGCTGGAAGAAAAACAGCTCATTCAATTTGCCCATTGACTTCATAATTTGTCATTTTTAAGGCATAATAACGCCTGCACTCACAATTGTTTAAGACAATCTATAGCATTTTTAAGCCTTTTTATATCAGTATTTGCCGTATATGTCTATTTATAGCAGCTTACATTTAGCACGGTAGCGTATCGCAGAAAATTCGGTGTCGGTGTCGGCGTCGGCAGAGTTGTCCGTGAGCGAAAACTTCCGAACATATTTAGGTATATGTATGTGCCATGCCTTGCAATATGACACGCTCTATATGTAGGTTATATTGCCAGACCATTCTATAAATAAGGTTTCTCATACCTTGTCTTACATTTTTGACAAAGCTAATCCTCAGAATTTTGAGAATGACGGCCCACAAACAAAAGTGTTGAAACAATACACTGACAGTGCAGGCATTTCCTGTTAAATCTTCTCAGACTGAAATATTAAAAGCGCGAAACCATAACAGGAACTGGAAAAGGATAACACTAAGTGTCATGGCGCGACTCTGCACTACCGTCGGGATCGGCCCACGCAAGAAGTCGCGTTCTTGCCACAAAGCTCGCCTTCGCACTAAGCGTTCACCGCCAACGTTTTCCGGTGAACATTACGGTTATATAAGCCGCAGTTGCGGGAAAGCATGAAAAGCAGTCGGGGATCCTTGAGTACTATCGTGTTCCACTAGTAAATGTGAACCTTAAGAGTCCTCCAAATGTTTTATTCGGCCTATATCTGCTTAAGATCATTTTTTATAAACTATAGTTTTAATCAACCAAACCCCTTCAACAATTCGCACGAAATATGTGTATGTGCCAACGCGCTTTCTAAAGTATTTTGAATCACCATGAAAACAAAGCAATAAGGAAATAGTGATGAACATTCATCAAAATTTTCTTTCACTGCCTATTCGCATTTCGTCCATTCAGCCAAGATATAATCCAAAACAATGGCATTCTGCGCCTACACTGCAGAAAGAGCGCCGTCGGTTCATGCGAAAGACACAGTAATAAATCGGTGATCAAACTTGTGTCAAATTTTTCCTGTAAGTTTGCGTATGCACAGCAACGGCAAACACATATTTTAAAACATCATGTTATTCCGGTTTTATGCAGCAGAAAATGTGTCATTGTATTTTCACAGTTATCCCACCAAAGAAAAAAGATCACAAGAAAAAAGCTCTTCTCTATTAGCTTCCAAGTATGACAAGTTCCGCGATTGAAAGGATCGGCAATCTCTATAAATCTTATCTAAAGAACAAAATAAAAATTTAATAACAACTAATAAAATTACGAAACATTTTCCTAGCTATCAAAGTAAGTAAATGATGAAAAATTGCAAAGTTTGCGTAGAACATAAAGAAAAAAAACGCGATGAAGTAGAAGAACAACACAAACTTGAGCAGGTCATGGAAACGCAGGAACAATTAAGAAGGAACATAAACTGCTGTTCACAGAGTATGGATCGATTCACTGTGCACGAGAAAATAGCGTAGACTCTTAGGAGCTAATCCATGTTTGTAGGGACCCGACTCAAGGTATAGTCAATTCTGCACAGAGAAACTACGCCTCTCTAGAGCGTTCAGACAACGGCGCAAACTCGTCTATTGCTTATCGCCAAAAAGTATCTTCCTCTCCAGCCCGAAATTTCTCCTCAATCTTTCACTGCCCATGTACAGCGCCAAATATTTCGTTCCCCTACCATAAAAGAAAAGAAATAATCATTTAAACACATGCTGCAGGGGCACTTACTTCGAGGAACAATGCACATAAGAAAGAACGAGCACAAGGGAGCCTTGGACGAGGGGCTTTATGTTTGTATAATTCATACGGGGGTGTGCGATAATGTTCAATGCCACAGCTGCTAAATTCAAGGGAAAAGAAGAAAAGAAAATGCGTAGCCTTACTTACTTCTGCAAAAAGCTCTTTTCACTAACTAAAGCAACAATGGCATCCTACAACTGCTCCAACTTTACAGCTTTTATCCTTCAGCTGTGTTAACAAAGACATTCGTTAGCTACTAAGCTTTAAAGCACGTGAGAAGGCCAGAATAAAACATTTACTTATGCACGTTTTTTTTTACATAGAGGCTTGTTTACTACTTTACTTCTATATTTCCTCCTCATGGAAAAAGAATACAAGCGACATAAAGTCATTAAACTGGGAATTATAGCCGTCGTGCACAAACCTGGCTGCTGTTTCCGCCATTTGAATGCTAGCTGCAAATACTGAAATAGAAGCGAAAGTGCATCGACAGGCAGCAATGTGTAGGTGCGCACAATTTGCTCGTTTCGAAGTTGATGTGCAAAATCTACAAGCTTTGAAGGTCGACCCCTGACGGCAGTGTGCACTGAGTGCACTCGAATACCAGCCTGCTTTGCTGGCAGCCCGAGTTGCGTCCTGTGTGTAACCTGGCATCGGCCCGCAGGTAAACCAAGAAAATATAATCAGTACTAAGAAAGCCGACAAATCGAATATAACGATATTGTCCCACGTACATTGTTTTGCTGTTTTGACGGTGGCCTTTTTTCTCAGGATTATCATTTATGTCAATTTGTGGTTCGGGCGCGAAACGACTTCATACTCTTGTCAAAATTCTTTAATGTTGTCGTGGGTACTTTAGTGAAATAGTGTTCTCTTATCGAATAGCCTCGTGCGATGCGAATGCGGCTGTGCATTCTATAATATCAGCGAGTTCGAGTGATAATTCTGGAGCGTAACGTGATTCATCTAAATATATATCGCTGACGCACTTGGAACGCTCATCATATTTGGACGATCGACGAATGTGCTTGCCGCTATGGTTGTGCGCTGAGTGTCGCGCTTAAATTTTTGTACACAAGTTGAGCGTACAAAAAGTCCGATTCTCGTCTCATCGTTTGACAGTGCTTGGTTCACCAACGCCATTAACTTGACATATCAAACTTTAGAAAGAAGTCTGGGAAATCCTTCCTGAAGAGTCGTAACATGCAAATCATTGGCGCCGATCCAATGAAATGCGAATTCTGTTTACGGAAGTTCTTATGTTCCTTAGCGTCCTTGTACTCTGGTATTTTCTGCGCATGCCTCCATACTAAGATGTTAAACTTGGCAACCTGCGTGCTGTTTGGCTGCCGTCAGTGTTCTTGAGTGTTTTAGGTGGTTTAATTATTATTTTTTCTTTTTTTTTGCAAGCCTTGCGAAGAGGAGCAGCCAGCGCCACTACAGGTGCAAACCTCTCCTTTTAATTCGTATCAATACGAAAAGAAATGGACGGCCACAAAAGATCATTTCTTTCATCTCTTTCTAACCTTTCATATGATCTTATTATGTGTCTTATTCTTTATCGCGAATTCCCTGTCGTCGACGCCGCGATCAAGAGATAAGAGTTGTGGTTATATACGAACATGGGACACATCTGTTTCTAAAAATCAAGGCCGTGTGAATTTTGACTTTCTCTCTCTTTCTCTGTAATATCTTTGTGGGCATATTTATTTATTTATTTATTTATTTATTTATTTATTTATTTATTTATTTATTTATTTATTTATTTATTTAGGAGGGAACATGCTACCACGATGTTCGGCATTCTCATACTATATATACACCTATAGAAATCCTTTGTTCAGATAATGCTCCTGCGTGGAGTTAATACCCAGAGGATCATTCACGGCAGGTACCTCCCTTCCTTAAAGAGTGCAAGATGTACCATTCTTCGCGAGAGTAATACTTCAAGTACAGCGTTGGCCAACTGAAACTTCATCAATAATGGCGTTGTTGCGCTGCTGCAGGCTCTCGTAGGAGCGTTCCGATGCGGCAAAGTTTTGTGCAGATCACAATTCGGATTCCCAGTGTATTTAGTTTTTTGCCGCTTCTAGGCCACTTAAATGTGCCTATAACTCCCAAAATAGGGAGCGCCCACTATAACTGCAACTTTGTAGACGCGCAGTCTATGACCTGCGCAACAAGCGCCACAAAAGAGATACTCCTTGCCACACAGGAAGAGACGGATTCTGTACAGTGACAAACAAGATCGTCAGTTGTCCGCTTAACATAAAGATCCGCACACGGGCGATCTCGTGAGCCGCGATGTACGGAAGGGAGAAACCCGATCCGGGTATGTTGGGGAGGTGCGCTGTGGTGCGGCTGCAAGTTTCTGCTAACTGCCACATGCAAGACACCTTTTACTTTATTAAAACGTCTGGGCTGCGAAGCACTCAACATAGCATTTCTCAATGCGATCCCGTCACCATGGTCGTTGTCGCACACGTATCATCCTCAGGGCGAGTGTACCCCGTAAAAGAATTCGTAACTAATTCGTAACAGAATAAGATCTTGGCGTGAGGTCCTGGTGAGCAGTGACCGCTGCGGTTCCGTGTTTAGTAAAGACCGTGGATGCTTCGTACAGGGGGCGGATTTCGCAGAGCACGCGCTCAAGCAAGAACACACAACGGCCTTTACGTTGTCACTCATTCGCCGGTGACAAAGCTCTGGGTAATTGTGATAGCGCGCGGGTTCTTGTCTGCAAAGTGACTGACACGACGTCATCGAAAGACCTGTCAATCTAGGATCAGATTCATTGCTTCATACAGAGACATGGAGAATAGGGAGGAGAGCGACGCTGCGTTTAGCGCAAATCAAGGAAATGATTACGCGCACCGACACATCTCCCCTTGATAGACGAGAATCAACGCGCCAATTTTGCGCACAGCGACACGTGTCTCCCCGTTGTCAAGCTCACATGTGCAGGAGGCCACTGCAAGACAGCGACAGAGAGAGAGAGAGAGAGAGAAAAGGCAGGGAGGTTAACCAGAAACAAGTATCCGGTTTGCTACCCTGCATGTGGGTTCGGGAAAAGGGAGTGAAAGCAAAGGGAGTAGAAGTGAAAGAAAAAAATTAGCAAGTACTACAGTGGTACACTGACTCTGTTGGATCACAAAAATGCATAGCAATGTTATTTATTTATTTATTTATTTATTTATTTATTTATTTATTTATTTATTTATTTATTTATTTATTCATTTATTTATTATACCTGAAAGGCCGAAGCATTGCAGAGGGGAGTGGTAAAGAGAAAACATTTCTGTCAAAAGATACATCAGTACATCACTTTGTTTAATATACCAGTCCAATACACTTACAAAACTCTGATCATCTAATTCCCCGCCGTGGTTGCATTGTGGCTATAGTGTTGAGCTGCTAAGCATGAGGTCGTGGGATTGAATCCCTGCCATGGAGGCCGCATTTCGATGCGGGCGAAATGTGAAAACACCCTTGTACTTAGATTTAGGTACACAATAAAGAACCCTAGGAGTTTCAAATTAGTCCGGAGTCCCCCCACTGCGGCGTACCTCATAATCAGATCGTGTTTTTGACATGTAAAACTCCATTACTTATTCATCAAATCAAATCATCAGTATAAATATCAAACTGTAAAACAATGTATGCTCACAAGAAGATGATACTGGTAAGCACAAGCAAACAAGAAGAAACCGCAAAAAACGTGAGGTAAAAAAACTAACTAGTTACTGTTAGTTGGTGGAGAAGAAGAAGAAGCGCCGAGCAGTGCAGACGTGGAAGCATCGGCTCCGTTTCTTTTTCCATGCTCCGCTCGCCAATTTTTAGAGTACAACGAAAAGAAGCATACCACTGGATCCACGAAGCGACGGCGAATCGACTGACACCAAGATTCGAGGTGGGGCTCCTATTTTCACAATTTTACAGAACCTTCTCTGCTCCTAGACGCCGACTTGAGCTTAGCGGAGCTAAGCTTAGTGAGGAGTAGGGCCCTTGTTGGGCCTAGTAAGCCCACCTGCCCGTAGGCATGGCGGATACAAGCATGGAAGATGATTTTTCTGGAAATGAAAGAAACAATGGTCAGGAAGACTTCGACTGGCAAGTCGTGGCTGGCCGAAGATCACGAGCTAGCACAAAGGCTGTGGATGAGGAGAGCACATTGCCACGCAGTCAGCGAGATCATGGCGCCAAGAAAACCGCCGTCGGTGGAATGATTAAGAATCGGGTTATCAGAGCTTCGAGAATGCCTCAACTGCCTGAGGAGCACAGCAAGATCATTATACGGCCTCGAGGAGGGGTCAATTTGAACAAGGTGAGCACCACCACGATTGGTTCTGCAGTCATTGAGGCGTCCGGCCTAACGGAAGACGAGGCCCGTGAAGATGTTGTCTGCCCAAACTTCACTCAAAATATCATCGTAGTCAGCACACCTAAGCCCGAACATGCTGCGAAGTACGTCAGAATCAAGT
Organism: Dermacentor albipictus; assembly: GCF_038994185.2. NCBI lineage: Eukaryota > Metazoa > Arthropoda > Arachnida > Ixodida > Ixodidae > Dermacentor > Dermacentor albipictus. Next base: position 133,803,158 of record NC_091822.1, read on the forward strand.
CTTTCAAGATCATGGCTGCGGAATACGAGGTAAATGCATACGAAGCGGCACCACATGCCACATGCAAAGGCGTCATCCGAAGAGTGGACATCAGAGACTCCCAAGCTATGATAACAAGAAACATCGTGCATGACTTGAACCCGCTTGCGCTGGCTGCTAAGCGCATCAAGACGTCGGAATCGGTCATAGTACTTTTCGATGGACTCAAAGTGCCCAATTTTGTCAGGTATGGATCCACACTAGTGAGATGCTACCTTTACAGGAAGCAATTCGACGTCTGCTTCACCTGCGGAAGAGTCGGGCACCGCTCTGATGTATGTCCAACACCTGACTTTGTTCAGTGCAGAGGTTGTGGAACTCGCAACCCAGGAGATGAACACGTGTGTGTACCTAGGTGTAAATTTTGTGACGGCGATCACCCTACCGGCGACAAATTTTGTAAGAAAAGATTTCAAGTCCCTTACGTCGTACGACTCCGTCGAAGAGAGCGCAACAGGACTCGGTCGTCAACAAGAGCGCAGTCGGAGGCGCATCAGCTGGCGCCCAACCATCGCCCCGAGGACAGGGAGCACTCGCGCTCCAGGAGTCGCACCAGATCCAGGCATCGTTCGCTATCCAGGGAGAGAAGGCGCTCCAAGTCAAGGGAAGCGCAGGTGCACTTCGTGCAAAGAGACTCAATCCCTGGCGAGAAGACGACGCCAGGAACCACCTGGGCTGACAAAGTCAAAGGTATGGCGAGGGTTGCTGGGGGCGCCTCGGCGGTTGTGGGTGATGACAATGATGCCAGAATAGAGCATTTAATTAAAGAAGTAGCCTCTTTAAGAAAAGCTAATGAAGAATTGACCAGGCAGGTAGTAGAGCTTCGTAAAAAAGAGCAGTCAAGCCCTGCTAGTGTAGAGATAGATAGACCTGTGAGCAAAAGCAACGATCCCGGGGAATCCAGCTCCCCTGCCCCTAAAAAGAGAGCGGTGAGTTCCGAGGGTGATTCAGTCTTCTCAGCCCTCAGTGAAATAAAAGAGGCAATAAAAGCGTTAAGAGAGACAGTGGAAACGACCAACTTTAAAGTGGACAAATTGTGGAAATGGAGGCTAACGGCAGAGAAAAGACTTAGGAAAATGGAGGCACGAGGGGATGACGACGATGAGTATCTGCCATCGGAGGCGCATAGTATAAAGTCCATTCCTGGATTGTCGGGGGCCATCACAAAGAGGAAAATAGCAGGTAATAGAAAGGCATCCTCACCTAATAACAATGGACAGTAATCATGGATTTAACGTGTGGCAATGGAATTGTCGTGGGTTCCAACACAAAAAAGCAGCACTGCAACAGGTGATCAGGTCATCTGAGGCCAGGCCAAAGGTAATTATGCTGCAGGAAACCTTAGCGGACGAAATTATGCTCACTGGGTACAAAGTTATATGTAGAGACAAAAGAATGGGGAGGGGGTTGGCGACCCTCATTGACAAAAAGTTGCCGTACATTGAGCATGAGATTCACCTTAGACATTCCAGGTTTGAATTTATTCTAGTTGAGATTATACTTAAAAGAAACAGAGGTAAGACGCAAAGCATTTTCTGCTTGAATATTTACAGCAGTCCTAACGACATGAGACAAAGGTTTAGAGCACTCTTCAACAAGGTGCTTTCGGTTGCCAAAAACTCCCCTCTCATTATTGGAGGGGACTTTAATGCTCCCTATCATACATGGGGATACGCTTGGAACACAAAGAAGGGAGAGGAGCTATGGAGTCTTGCCATGGATCTGAGATTATGCTTGATTACTGATCCTGCGTATCCCACCCGTTGTGGCACTTCCACAAGCAGGGACTCCACGCCAGATCTTACTTTTGTGAACAATTCAAAAGGAGCCAATTGGGAAAATTCAAACGTGGATCTCGGAAGCGATCATTACATCATACACATAACAATACGCATACCGAGACAGGAAACAAGAATCTTCAAATTCACTGATTGGGATCACTTCAGAAAAATTAGGGCGAACAGAGGGACAGTCGGGCCTCCACATGCCGAGCAGGAGCCCCTTCAGACATGGGTCATCCAGCTCAGAGAGGACGTCAAGGAGGCCACTAAAGAAATCAGGACAGAGGAGAATATTGAAGCTATGGACAGCAGGCTGGCGCATCTGATTGAGGCCAAACAGGCTATATTACAGAGATGGAAAACGCAGAGACTTAACAGAAGGCTAAGAAAAAAAATAGCGCAATTAAACAGAGAAATTGATGATCATTCGAAGACGCTCGTGAAGCAACAGTGGGATGAGATCTGTAATTCGGCTGATGGTAGACTCAAACATGGAGGTAGCTGGAACCTCCTCAAGCACTTGCTCAACGAGAATGAAACAAGGAAAAGCAAGAGAACAGCTATAGCTAAGTTGGTTCATCAGGAAAGCCAAGATAAAACAGAGAGGGATATCATGGATAGTCTCGCAGCCAAATATCTCCCACTTAAACAACCAAACGAAGGAGAGGAGAGCCCCGAGTATACGGGAGGCATATGTGAAGAACTTGACCAGGACTTCACTGAGAGTGAAGTGAGGGCCGCTCTTCACAGTCTTAATGGTAGATCGGCGGCTGGACCTGACGAAATAACTAACAAGATGTTAAGAAATCTAGATGATGCATCAATCTATTATCTAACTGAACACTTCAATGAATGTTGGAGAAAAGGGGTATACTCAGAGGAATGGAGGGTGGCCAATACTATCCTCATACCAAAGCCAGGCAAACAACTCACTCTAGACAACCTCCGTCCTATTTCCTTAACGTCATGTCTAGGCAAAGCTATGGAACATGTCATCCTAAATCGACTCACGAAATACGTTGAGCAGAACGAGATCCTCCCATACAACTTGATCGGCTTTCGTCCAGGGCTCTCAACTCAGGATGCTATGCTGCTGATCAAACATCAACTTATACAGGCTAGCCCAGCGCATACGAAAGCTCTTTTGGGATTGGATGTGGAAAAAGCTTTTGATCGTATAAAGCATAAGGCAATACTTGACGTTCTCTCGGAGATGGGTTTGGGCAAGAGACTTTTTAACATGATTAAAGACTTTCTTAGAAATAGAACTGCACAACTCATGCTGGGTGAGCTTAAATCAGAAGCTAAGAATTTGGGAAATAGGGGCACTCCACAAGGGGCTGTGCTCTCACCCATGCTATTCAATTTAGCAATGTCCAAGGTTGCAAGAAATCTGGAGAAAATTGAGGGTATACGTTATGTGATATATGCCGACGACATAACCATATGGAGTGCCAAGGGCAATATAGGACAGACAGAGAACAGATTACAGGAAAGTTTATACGTTGTAGAGAACACACTGAAAGCCATGGGGCTGAAATGCTCGGCAGCCAAATCAGAACTCTTAGTCATTAAACATTGCAGAAAAGGTCGTAAACCAAGAGGTTACATTCCGGAAGATGAGCCAAGAGTGTGCTTATATACTCATGAAGGATCCGCAATCAGGCTAGTTGAAAAAATCAAGGTTCTTGGGTATCACATAGACGGAAACAATACTAACTACAGAACAATACAACATATCTCGAATAAAACAGATGAGGTCATTAGGTTACTAAGGAGAATTACCAATAGACACAGAGGCCTGGGAGAAGACAGCGCTTTGAGGATAATACATGCCTTTGCTCTCTGTCACTTCACTTATGTGGCTGGATTATTCAAATGGAAGCAGGCAGAACTTAACAAACTTAATGTGATGCTCAGGAAGCTCGTTAAAGTAGCCCTAGGTATACCCAGTAACGCTGCAACCGACAAACTCATGAGTCTAGGGGTGCACAATACAATGCAAGAAATTGTGGAGGCCCAACAGCTAGCGCAACACGAAAGATTGACTAAGTCACTAGCTGGCAGGAACATATTACAGGCAATAGGTGCAGTACTGAATACATCGAGGAGTCCAATAGAGGCTGAAGTAGAATTAATGACTGAAGTTAGGAGCAAGATCAGAACCAACCCTCTCCCCAGAAACATGCATCCAGAATATAATGTCGAAAGGAGAAAGGCAAGAGCTAAAGCACTCTTGAAGGAAATAGAGCAGCAGAACCAACTGGCAGCTATAGTTGATGCCGCCTGGGTGAACGGTAAAGAAGCCTATACGGCCATTGTATCAAATTATCAAGGGAAGGTGCAAGACGCTCTCACAATTTTTACCAAGGACCCCACGGTGGCGGAACAAGCGGCAATTGCTCTAGCCATCAGGAGTAATAAGTGGGCCTTCATTTACAGTGATTCGAAAACCGCTGTAAAGTGTTTTGATAAAGGCTACGTAGCTGGAGTTGCAGCTAAACTTTTTGAAAACATTGTGATTATGACAACTGAAATCCGATGGTTTCCTGCGCATATGGGGAAAGTGGACGAGACTCGGGTAAACCTCAATGAGGTTGCTCATGACTTGGCACGAGGACTCTCTAACCGTGACAGTCACAACCGAGCCGTTCACCATCAAGCGAGGGAATTCAGAGATCATTTATTAACATACAATGATATTACCAAACATTACTATTTAGGACGCAGACAATTCCCATTGCCACATTCAAAACTGAACAGGGCTCAGGCAGTCTCACTGCGCTTATTGCAAACGGGTACATATCCCACACCGTACATCATTAATAAAATATATCCAGAGAGGGAGATTAAGATGGAATGCAATGATTGTAATGGCATCATTGGAATCAGACATATGCTGGCGGGGTGTCCCGCGACTCTCCCCAACCTCGTTGAAGAATGGACACAGTGGGAGAAAAGGATTCAAAGCCCATTGTTTCAGGACCAACTAAGGGCAGTCCAGAGGGCCCATGATGTCGCTGAAAGGCTTGGCCTGACAGTGCCAACGTGGGAGCGGCCCGCCTTGGCTTGAGAAGTCGAGCCTCCGGACCTCAGTACAATAAACGTTTTCACACACACACACTGTTAGTTGATTACTAAACGTTGGTGGTCTGTAATGTCTGCAGTGAACAGAGGAAGATGGATCCACTCCTCAGAGGTCCTGGGAAATATGATTACAGGAAAGTAAAGGTCGTACAAAAAGCAACGGCCACTTTAGGCCGATGATCAATGCGTGATGATACATACTGGGGAGGAAAGATGAAATCATCGTGTATTTAATGATGGTGAAATATGCAGTGAAAAAGACTCAAGCGATAAATCTTTGGGCGAGATGCTAGTGATCGTAGTTCAAGGCTCTATTTCATATTAGTCACACTTGAAGTTCAAGCGTAATTAGACATAATAAAGCGTGCCGAGTTATTTTGAACCATTTCAAGTGAGTCGATTGGATTTTCATGTGAAGAGTACCAAACAAAGGAGTCGTGTTCCACCTTCGAACGAATTAGTGTTTTATGAAGTAGAAGCTTAGGAGCCTGAGCAGCGCGTAAGAAATTCCGGCGAAGATATGCAAATGATTTGATGGTGCTAGCAATTATGCATTCAATCTGACTATTCCAGGTTAATTTGAGGATACAGCGACGCGAAGATATGTATATGACGATACTACTTCCAAAGGAAAGTTGTCAGGGTGATATAAAGCCGTTGTATTTGTAGATGGATTTACGCATAACTTTGCATTTTTTAGTGTTTAATTCCCTGCACCAAGCCTTATACCAAGCGTACACAGCATCGAGATCAGATTAGACTAGTAGTATCGTTAGGACTAGTTATTTCTCGAAATATTACACATCCATGTTCGAACAGGCTGAAACGGGAAGAAACGCAGGAAGGTAAGTCGTTAATGTAGATTAGAAAGAAGAGAGGGCCAAGTACCGATCCCTGTGCTACGCACGAGGAAACAGGACTCCAAGAAGAGTCGCTGTTATTAACAGAAACGAACTAGCATCGATTTAGTAGAAAAAACATTCAAGCCGTGCAAGCTGTTTGGAAACTAAATATATAACTACAGCTTATACAAAAGGAAATTATATTATACTTCATCGAAGGCTTTTGAAAAGTGTACAAATATACATCCAGCTAAAGAAGAATGATTGATGATAGCATGAAGATGGTGGGCGAAGCATACGAGTTGAGTTTCGTACGAGAATGTCTTGCGGAAACCGTGTTGTGAAGGCGAAAAAAAGATGAGTTGCATTCATGGAAAGAAAAAAAGACTCGGAGACAGAATTTGCTTGACGAGCTTACATGGAATGCTAGTTATAGAAATGGGGCGATAATTTAGAGGTGAGTGTTTCTTACCAGACTTATGGAGTGGAACCACCCTCCCGATTTTCCACTCAGTAAAACGAGAACTGTTCTCTAGTGTCTGTTGAAAATTTTTTTTTCAATATTATTGATGAGTAGCAGACTGTATTATTAGGATCCTAAGATTAATGGGATCGCGCCCAGGTGAGGAGGATGCTTTTATATTTTTCTAGCTTTGACCACGCCATTGTAGTGAACTATAATGGAAGACATGACAATAAAATCTAAAGGTTTAACATGAACAGGCATTGTTTTAGTTGTTATAGAGAGGTTGTAGACAAAGACTGTATTTGTCTTCATAAGAAAGACTTAACAGCCTTCTGATAAATATAGAGCAACATCGATGTTGGAGAACGACCTCTTCCGACAGAGGACAGTTGTCTATCACCGCGATAAGTGAGCGTCTCAATGCACAATACTGAGTACACTGGCACGGAATATGGCTTATGATTTATTCTTCGCCTGCGTGATCACAAGTTCCAGTGTCAACCATTTCTGTGCTGAAGGCGTAGGCATTGGTGAACGCCATGTCCTACCATACTCTACCTAAAAAGGTTGCGTTACTTCGGGGCAGTGTTGAAGGTACTTGGATACTTAAATGTTCGGCTCCACAGGATGCATACGTATGTTGTGCCCGTTCCGAAGGAATAAATAAATAAATTATGGAGTTTTGCGGGCCAAAGCCACTTTCTGATTATGAGGCACGCCGGAGTGGAGGACTCCGGGAATGTCGACCACCTTGGGTTCTTTAACGTGCACTTAAATCTAAGTACAGTGCTCATGGAATGAAATGCGACACGGAGCATTTCGTAGAACCCTGCATATGTGCAAAGTACGCGAGAGCACCGTGTCATGTCGCAAGGAATTTGATCACAAAAGGTGGCGCGGACTCCGATGTAAGTGTACGGGCCAAAATTACGTCGATGTGACATGAACTGTAGCCGGTGGAAACGAAAGTAGGCGCATTACTTAGCCCTACCTTGACGCGTTTCATTCCGTGAGCACTGTACACGGGTGTTTTCGCATCTCGCCCCCATCGAAATGCGGCCGCCGTGGCCGGGATTCGATCCCATGACCTCGTGCTCAGCAGCCCAATACCATAGCCACTGAGCAATCACGGCGAGTCGTTCCGATGGAATAGCTTATATTATACTGCAAGAAATTCCTTGCGACATGACACGGTGCTCTCGCGTACTTTGCACATATGCAGGGTTCTACGAAATGCTCCGTGTCGCATTTCATTCCATGAGCACTGTACTTAGATTTAAGTGCACGTTAAAGAACCCAAGGTGGTCGACATTCCCGGAGTCCTCCGCTCCGGCGTGCCTCATAATCAGAAAGTGGCTTTGGCCCGCAAAACTCCATAATTTATTTATTTATTCCTTCGGAACGGGCACAACATAAGTATGCATCCTGTGGAGCCGAACATTTAAGTATCCAAGTACCTTCAACACTGCCCCGAAGTAACGCAACCTTTTTAGGTAGAGTATGGTAGGACATGGCGTTCACCAATGCCTACGCCTTCAGCACAGAAATGGTTGACACTGGAACTTGTGATCACGCAGGCGAAGAATAAACCATAAGCCATATTCCGTGCCAGTGTACTCAGTATTGTGCATTGAGACGCTCACTTATCGCGGTGATAGACAACTGTCCTCTGTCGGAAGAGGTCGTTCTCCAACATCGATGTTGCTCTATATTTATCAGAAGGCTGTTAAGTCTTTCTTATGAAGACAAATACAGTCTTTGTCTACAACCTCTCTATAACAACTAAAACAATGCCTGTTCATGTTAAACCTTTAGATTTTATTGTCATGTCTTCCATTATAGTTCACTACAATGGCGTGGTCAAAGCTAGAAAAATACAAAAGCATCCTCCTCACCTGGGCGCAATCCCATTAATCTTAGGATCCTAATAATACAGTCTGCTACTCATCAATAATATTGAAAAAAATTTTTCAACAAACACTAGAGAACAGTTCTCGTTTTACTGAGTGGAAAATCGGGAGGGTGGTTCCACTCCATAAGTCTGGTAAGAAACACTCACCTCTAAATTATCGCCCCATTTCTATAACTAGCATTCCATGTAAGCTCGTCAAGCAAATTCTGTCTCCGAGTCTTTTTTTCTTTCCATGAATGCAACTCATCTTTTTTTCGCCTTCACAACACGGTTTCCGCAAGACATTCTCGTACGAAACTCAACTCGTATGCTTCGCCCACCATCTTCATGCTATCATCAATCATTCTTCTTTAGCTGGATGTATATTTGTACACTTTTCAAAAACCTTCGATGAAGTATAATATAATTTCCTTTTGTATAAGCTGTAGTTATATATTTACTTTCCAAACAGCTTGCACGGCTTGAATGTTTTTTCTACTAAATCGATGCTAGTTCGTTTCTGTTAATAACAGCGACTCTTCTTGGAGTCCTGTTTCCTCGTGCGTAGCACAGGGATCGGTACTTGGCCCTCTCTTCTTTCTAATCTACATTAACGACTTACCTTCCTGCGTTTTTTCCCGTTTCAGCCTGTTCGAACATGGATGTGTAATATTTCGAGAAATAACTAGTCCTAACGATACTACTAGTCTAATCTGATCTCGATGCTGTGTCCGCTTGGTATAAGGCTTGGTGCAGGGAATTAAACACTAAAAAATGCAAAGTTATGCGTAAATCCATCTACAAATACAACGGCTTTATATCACCCTGACAACTTTCCTTTGGAAGTAGTATCGTCATATACATATCTTCGCGTCGCTGTATCCTCAAATTAACCTGGAATAGTCACATTGAATGCATAATTGCTAGCACCAGCAAATCATTTGCATATCTTCGCCGGAATTTCTCACGCGCTGCTCAGGCTCCTAAGCTTCTACTTCATAAAACACTAATTCGTTCGAAGGTGGAACACGACTCCTTTGTTTGGTACTGTTCACATGAAAATCCAATCGACTCACTTGAAATGGTTCAAAATAACTGCAGAACTTGCCACCTCTCACGTCGCATTGCGCTTTACTGACGGCAAACAACTACTGACACCGTATATTTTCTACGATTCGTATGCATCATTGCGGAATTTATTGATAGCCTAGCGTTGTGGTCCACATGAACACCGGGCATAGTAATACGCCACCTAGTGGAAAAGGCAGCACGCCATATTTCAGTGCTTGCCGAGTCATTGTAGCGTTATCGGCAATGAACATGCAGATAAAGTGGCTCGATTAGCCACAGAGAAGCCCAGTATTTCTCAATACCGCTTTCAAGGGCGGACGCTGCAAGAAATTTACCAGGTACCAGGTAAACGCTCGGCGGCAGTTGCCGGTGCTGGCTTTCTCTCTCGCGCGGTTTACATAGTATGTGGGGACCGGGCATCTACTACGTTGAAAAATGTTCGATGAGGTGAAGTGATTAAACTTGACATAACCGGAGTTTCTGCGGCTGGTAAGGTGGCCAGAGCAGCCAGTGCGATATGCGCGCACGAATTTGAGTCTACATTCAGCGTCTGTGATCACTTGAGTATTTCTGAAAATTCTTTTCACGAATGTGTCTTTACTGCGACAGTCTTCGCGTAATTCTAACCTACGCAACATTCTCCTCGTAACTCTGCGATTGTAACGATTGTACGACGATTCTAATAGCGTGGGTATATCGATCTGCTATGGAATAAACTGTGCTGTTTAGTTTAGACAAGCGTTTAAATTATTATCTTTCGATCGAGTGCCCAAGTTACGCGTTTGCGTAACGCGGTTTCCACCCACGAATAAAATCGTTTTTATTAGTAATAACAGCACAACGTATAGTCTAGCTGCCACTTGTCGAGTGGTCGAGCGGCAGCCTGCGTACTGCGCAAACATTCGAAGCGGTGGTATCTACTGGGTTATGGCTCTGTTTATATAGCGTATAGGCCAAGCATGCGATTTGACTACGCGTGGTCTTATGCGACGTTAGTCCCTATACTTTTTTTTCTTTTAGTGAAAGATGGCAACTAAATTGACCGACTAATCACTCTAGACAAGAGTGCATGGTAAAATTTGTGAGCCACAAGAGGATATTTTTGTTTATTCTTGTTAGACGACGCACGCACCCGCTTTACGAAAATTGTGTTCCCACAAATAGCCGTCGCATTTCTTTTTTTTTTATGTGATCGCGTTTTGATGTTATTGCTGCTTTACGGGACCAAGAAGCAATGCGAAAGGCGAATGTTTAACAAAGAAGCACAAAACTTACATGTATACCATTGGTTTGCCATCCGTAGTGATCGCTATATTAAGCAACGCCAGCAGCCTTACCCAGGCCGCTAACGTATATATAGCATCGAAGAGTTCAAAGGCATGAGAACTACGCTGATGGCTACACGCAGACACTCTACAGAACGATTAGACCTAGATGTTTCGGGGCTGCATTGGGTTGGCCATGTACGGCCACTCTAACGCTTCAATTTCCTCACCACGCAATTCGATACAGAGATTTTCCAATTCAGGCTGGCAATTCACAGGGGATGTTTCAATCGGTCGAGAGGAAGTAGGCGGAGCCAAAATAGTTCGCAACACGCACACGCCCAACGACTGATGATGTGCTTTGTATGCTAGCACAGCCAGACAAAATTACGCATACTGCAGTTACTGCTGCACCCAAAGAGTAAACAGTGGTTCCCCGGTGACCTTGTATCAATTGGCATCACGTAATTTCGCGGAGAACGAGCTAGAATACCTTCAAGTTGTTCTGCAGCAGGTAAGCAGCGCCTCACAGGGCTCGCACAAGCCAGATAGGAGGAAAGGCTTGCGGGGCGCCCCTTATCTACACGCCAGATAAAAATGTCTGTGCAGGGTGTCCCAGCTGTCATGCACAAAGATTTAAAAATATGCAAATGTCCCGCAGCTGGACAAAACCTAGGTAATGTCGTTTGCCGTCTCTTGGAGATACTCAGATTATTCCTTTCTTGCATTCCTCCTAGTTACATAACTAGCCTTTTTTAGTTAATGAACTTCCCAATTATTGTAATTAGACGTAAATTGTAAATCAGCCAATTACAGAGCAACATGAGAAACTCTCGTGTTTCCGAGCGTAAAAGAAGCCCGCAAATACACGCAAACTTGCCGGGCGACTCGCCACTCGAGGCACTTTGCGTGTATTCGCGGGCTTCTTTCACGCTCGGAAAATCACTTTTATGTGGCACGTATTGAGCAGCGCAAAGCTGCATCGGGAGTTTTTCATGTTTCTCTTCATTTTCCTCTTTGACACCTTTCATTTAACAATAATAACTTAGGACATTATTAATTAATTACGACTGGTTATGCAATTAGACGGAATGCAAAAATTAATATGAGTATCTCCAAGCGACGGCGGACAACATTACCTTGTTTCTTTGCAGCTATGTGGCATTAGCATATTTTTTAATGTTTGCGTCAAATTAAGTGCAAGCACCCTGTATGACTGAAAGCTGTATCGGGAGTTTTTCATATTGCTCTACAATGTTGTCATTCACACTTTTTACCCAATTGCCTTCATAATTACAATATTTATCTATTTATCTAATGATATTTATCTAATTTTACCAAATCATTACAGGGAAATATTTATCAAGTAATCAAGACTAATTATGTAATTGCGCGCAATGCAAAAAAAAAATGCTACGTGGCTACCTGCAAGCGGCGGCCAGCGTAATTACCTTGGTTCTGTCCAGCTGTGCGACATTTGCATATATTTAAGGTTTGCCTTAAGTTACGTGCAACACTCTTAATATCGAAGCATCCGATCGTCCACCCTTACCGCTTCCAGGGAGTCGAGAATTACTTTGTGTGTAACGTTGTGGTACGCCCCTTTGATGAAGAGGATCAAGAAACGAATAGGCGCTTACATCCTTTTAGTGCTCTACTTAGATTACCAGGTTGATGACATCTTAAATGGACGAATGGCCGTGCCGGAAATGTACCATGGACCTGGGTAGACACCACTCAATCCAGCCGCGCATGGACCATCTTTTCCATCTCCTTGCCCACGCAGCTGGCAGTTACCTGGCTTGAGGAGTGGAACTAAAAGACCAGTCTTCCAGCTTTGGGGAACCAGACCATCTCGCCAGTATTAATCGTAGAGACGAAGTAAGACACCTTGTGCCGGGTGACCAAGATACCACAGGGATCTGCATCAAATTTCGTGAGGTCCTGGTGATGATGTACGCCTGCAGAAAAGCAAGTGCCGCCCTGAGTTCGTGTATGAAAAATGGCAGGCCCATGCGGAGAGCACTTGGTGACCGAGGGCCGATGGAAGCTGGTAGATTAGTGGTAGTTATCACTTGGCTGGGTAATTTAGCCCCGACATCTGGCACGGAAATATCTAGTTGTCCCCGTCAGAACGCCTCGAATGGGGACAGTTGAACGGGAGTCATTTCGACGCCTCGTACCAACCTCCATAAGTGAAATAGAGGCTCACGAAGGGCTAGCGACTCACAGAAGGAGGTCCAACGTTGCAACTCGAGCATTTCTAAATGGTGGTGCATCTATTTTTCTAAAAGTCTAGCTGTTCTCAGGTCACTGATTGCCTTCAGATGTCTCTACCTTTGTTTAGCATGACGTCGGATTGCTCGAAGGCGCTCTAATTCTAAATCAAATTCGGCGAATTACGAAGAGCACGAACTGTGCTATAGGGGTGCCACGCACTGTTCTCTTGAATGTTTGTTTCTTCCAGGTGCATAGGTAAGGTTCCTTGATACAAGTATTTCAAGACAAACTGGAATTTAGTCCGTTAACTCGTTTAATAGTTCTACATGAACTTCGATATGTCAATCCTCTGATGTTGGCATACCTATATATATGGCCCCTCCCGTGTGCTTCAACATACGTGAACCATCCCAAACTCCTGACCAAACCTCGCGATACGAAACCTAGTAAAGGCAGCCGCTGTGTCTTGAAGCATGTAAAAAACGTAGCAAATGCTCCACCATTCAAAAACCACCATTTTTATCATAGGTGAACGATACCAAGCTTGTGCCTTTTGAGCTGATCTAACTTCCCCACATTGAATTATGCGCGTTGAAACCTCTGGTGATGCACCATGGACCAGAAAACTTTGAGAGTATGTATTCTTGTCAACTGTATTGTATTCAAAACGACTTGTTGCAGATAAGTAAGCCCCAACGACAATAATATTAAATGTGTTCTTCTTTAATATTACAGATATGCATTAATTATCGTCATGAGGAGGCACAGGTTGAAGAATGGGAAGTCACAGCGAACAAACACTAGAACCTTGCAATTTTCATGAATGGTTGATGACGTAAATACTTACGTAGTCTGATAGCCTGATTCAGTTCGACAAGTTTGACTCGCAGATAACAATAACAGAGAATGTTATTGAGAAATGCACAATGCTTGATCTCAGGGCCCGAGTGTTCCACTGAAATATTGCTGCTTTTCGGATCTCTTCCCGGAACTATACTTGCTGGTGAGGCATGGTCCTACTCAAGTGCGGCTAGCACCGGACTTCTCGCGTCCAGTACTTATAGTGCACGTGGCCAAGAAAAAGACAAAGCAATTGAGATCTGATTTTGTATTTTCCTCCCGACCTGAATACTAATATATCGGCAGCCCACACCCCCAAAGAGTAGTTCATTGAATGCACAGAGAAAAAAGCACAAGTGAGAGCTAAGCTACGAATACCAAAGGATAGGTTGAGCGATACGCTGCGCGAATATAGATAGATAAACGCACAAGTACTCACGAACACGTATTGTGAGTTGTTTACAAATTCCCATTCACCGTTGATTCTATCAGGCAAGATGGAACATGGCCTTGATTCCACGTGACATGTTGCCGACGGTCACTGTTGCACCGAGAACATCGCTCACTTTAAACCACGTTCGAGTAAAGAGATGGAAGAGACAGATGAAAAAAAGAGAAAAAGTGAAACGTGAGGCACGTTTTCAGAGTGCACATACATGAATTACCTCTCAAATCGACTTTTGTACGCACGTGGGACGTGCCCTTGTCGACATTACAGCTGGAACGCATGCACGAACGCTCCAGCTTGCCCTACTCGCCGTTCCTCTACGTGCTTCAAAACATGTGCAACAACAGCCAAAGTACTCCGCTCCCGCGGCAACCTTCTTTTGTTTTCTTCTTCTCTACAACCTATGGCCGCCACAGTTTGATATATGAGCTCTTTTGGAACGCTCCGTTAAGTGTACCCTGAATGCGCCGCTCTTATCTAGGCCGCAAACAAGGCGGTTATAAATGGGAACAGGATAGCAAGCTGCCCTCTATCTTTTGTCTGCGCTGTACCGCTTACACGACGGAAGTTTGCGCAGATAATAAACGCACGCCAGATAGCGCCTTGTAATATAAGTTCCCACTGAAAATGAACCAGGCGCGACATGGTGGCTTGCAGTGGAAAGAAAAGAGCCACTGAGAGGATTCGATGTTGCGGAATTGAATCGAGTCTTCTGGAATTTAAAACAAGGATTAATACGTGAAAGGAAATCGCAGGCGATATTTTGCATGGCATTCACATAGAACATCTCAAAGAAACACACTCATTTGGTGCTTATAAGCGTAGTAAAGTACATGCCCTGAGCTTCCTCTTCTCCCGGGCACTGGTAATCACGAATATAGCTTGAGGAGTGGTAGTTATTGAAAAAAGAGAAAAGCTAACGCTCTGAAAATATTTTCCGAGCCCTGCAGAGGGACAAATGGGGGACGTGTACAATTTCAAAACGTGGGGAGGCATTTTGTTTTCTCCAAAGAAAGTATGCCATATATTTAATTAATACCAATGCACCATTCACTTTAAGCACCTGGAAGAGATGCAATTGCAGCACTCCACAACAGTTAATTTGTTTGTTTGTTTATTTTTCGAGAAATTTTGACCACTTTAAATCATTCTCAATAAAAAGAAATATTAACATAATAAATGAAGTTCATGGCATAAATAAACACACTTCCTGATGGCGTTCTCTAAGTTTAATGATGCTGCTTAGCGTATCGTTAAGCGATTTCCTTACAGGGCGCACATTTGCACATACGCCTGTTGTTTGTCTAACATTCTCACCACAACTGGTATCCGATATTCTCATGCAATAAGCTCCATAAAGGGAGCCAACGTTACCTGCCCATGTACGCGAAACCTGGCCTAATAAGCACCGATGTTTTCTGACGGGGCTTGTCATGCAGATGTAAAGTAAATGTATCGTCGCAGCATACACAAGCACACGGCCATGAGTGGAGTTGCATCGCCACATTTTATCGCTCTTTCTTTTGCTGATCCACATATCGAAAAACGAGATTTTTCACGTAAGCAAATCGTAATGTATAGGCCTTATCAGTTATTCAGAAACAAGTGCGCGATATTCCGCCTAATGACGAAAACTAATAATGTAAAGTTGGCAGCTCGCGTTAATTCGAAACTAAAGCTTTAATGAACATTGCAACACTGATGACATGTTTCCTTTAAATGTGGACGGTGGTCTGCATGGTGACCCGGAATTACCACCCCTATATTCTCCCCTCATACTCTTGGACGGCATTGTAGATGACTCCACTTTTCCATGTCAGAAGAACCTCGTCGTCTGTTTGCTTGCTTCGACTATAACCTTTTTCTCTGATGTGCACGATGTTGCGTAGACAGTGAACCGAAAAAAAACGTCCAATTTGACAGCATCATTAGGCGAATAAATGCGGCCTTCCATGCCAGAAAAACCACTCCTGCATCCGCTGAGTGTTCTTCACACTGGCATGAAAAATGATGCCTGGACATAGATGTATGGTATTTGCGTTGGTCTTCTCAAATTATAGTGCTACTTGCAAATGGCCCGCTCCGGAGAATGGCGTCCATGCAGCTCTCTCGTTGCGTTCAAGCACTTCCTGCGCAGCCATATTCATAGAGTTCATTTGCCCAATAGCACGTTAAGCATTTGCCAAAGTAGTACATTACTTAGCTTCTGAGTAGAGCAATAATGACTCTGCTATTACTGGTAAAGTTTAATTAACAGGCTGTTCGAACATCGTGCCTCGCGATACAGAATCGACCAGCGCATTGTGAAAGGCTCCATCGCATTTCTCCAAACAGCATTGGCAGACAGCAGAAATTGTTTTGCGTTAACTGCCTTTTCGGTGGGTTTAAATTAATGGCGGAATGACTGTCGCTCTACTGTTTCTTTACCGAACTTCGCGTGCCTGCAGCTTCAGAATACGCACACGCCGGGGCGGATCCGTTAACGGTACCGCGCGAGCGTCGACTGGCCGGGCGGTCAGTTTGTTCTAACGATCTTTCTAAACATGTTCCTGACCCCTTGCTAATCTTTCTTGCTCTTGCTATTTTCGTCGCTTCGCGCAGTTAGAAGGCGTTGACCAGACGGTTGACTGCAAATCAACAAGTGTGGGTTATGTGCGATACCGTTAATTGAAAATGCCTAAATTTATCTCGCCATTGTGGCCAATTCTGCACTTGCACAGATCACAAGTATTGTACCCTTGCGGATGCGCTGCATTTGAGTGTGCGAAAATCACATTCTATTCAATGGGGAGACAACAGACAGCCAGTCTGCCCTTTTTTTCTACCTTCATAAGTTAAAAGCAAGGCCCTTATTAACCGAGAATTTTAGTGGTCAGTTTAGTGAACGGACAACCAATGTTTAATTGTTCACTAGGAGGAAGCTCCCATGTTTTTTATAGTGGCTTAGAGGAAATCTGTATAGCTTGAAGCTATCTCTAAACTGTCAGCTGCTCGATTAACCGAACGAACGAGCATGCTTATGTTCCCAAACTCAGGAAGAAGCAAGAATTGTTTCTAATTTACCAGCACAGCTTGTCACAACATTATTGATGTGTCATGACCGCTGCTGTTTGGTCCCATCAATGACACCTATACCGCGAATTTTATGTTGTGTTGAAGCACAAATAATTAAATACCAGGAAAATTATTCTGTTGAAGTTCTTACTTTTCTGAGCTTTCCGTTTACCACGGCAGCAAAAGAAGGAAATGGGAAAAAAAAGAAGGCAATGATGCATTACCATCTCCATATACGTAAATTCTCATATGCATAGTAAGAACCGAAGTAGCCATCTACATAGAGTTCAGCGTAAACAAAACAACATATTGAGAGTAATAGTATGCAGTATGAAAGCCTAATAACGGCCTAAGCGATAAGTAATTGGGTGGAGAAAGCTGATACACATGTTCGTCTGGAGGACCACAAGGGCACTGCGGTTTATAGGCACGTTCTATCCTGCGTAAAAGGTGTCTCGTAAATGCAGTATACCAGGCCGCAGGCGGTGCACTAATGTTTCGAATTTTCTGTTTTCTCTCAAGCTTGACGGAACTGATAGGTTTATACATGGGTCTCTAAAGTATAAGTCCGAGTCCTTATAGATACCAGGTAGTTTCGCTGAGACGACAGGATATCTACACAAAAGAGGAAGATTGATTCTCCCTGCGTTATAGTGCGCCCGACTCGCACCTGCGTCCTCTGCAGTCTTACCAGGAAAATTGCAGTGCCCGGATATACACAAAAATGCAATTACGTGATTCATTGCGCTCGCTTTTGTGTGTTCTTTGAGCATCTCATACAATAGCAGAGTGCTAAAAAAAAATGTTTCTTATTTCTTTGTAGCAATGCGAGAGCGGCTTGGCAATTGCTCAAGAGTAACCCAAAAATAAGATCTTACTAAAAATAACCCATTTTATCGCATCTTTTCCTCATGTTATGAAGCGGAATGCACACAGGATTGCGAACAGTTCAGCTATGGTGGAAGATGTCTCTCGGGATAATTTAAATGTTTGCTCCAGCACCGGATGTGGATTGATGAATGCTGAAACTGAGGAATTTTTATGACATGAACCGTTTGTGTACACCTGGATGTACTGGGGATATAATGAGTAAATTTGGATTAGTGGCAGTTTCTGTGCGGCTACTATGAACATGCCTCTCTTAGGTGCAATCCCCTCCACCGATAATTGCATTTTAGGACTTATTAACAATGACAATAACTACCTATTTGCCCATAAATACGCACACGCAGGGCATCGTACCACACGCCCATCTGATAGCTTTTCCCGCCTCTTGCGCGTATCTCGACCGCGAATGCCCTTTCCGGCACAGACATCTGACTTTTTTTTAACTTCTTCAAAATGGGCATTGGTATCAGATTTAACCCGTTGGCTATGCACCTATCATTGCTCCTCGCCACGAATGCACGTCGAGCTATATGTCCTTGGTGAATGTTTACAGCCTTCTCGCAAAAAAAAAGGAACTATACATATTCCGCCCACATCTTGGTATATGTGTGAAGCGAAGCGTTCGTGAAGCGGTTCATCAACTGCTCTAAATTTGCCCATTTCATTACTGCGTCTTTGGCGTAAAAGAAATTGGTGTGCGCGCACGTGTGCTCCTCGCGTGCTCTCACACATTCGGGCAGCGCATTGCCATACACGCGGTGATCATCTGTAACAGTCTAGTTAGCGTTGACACCAGGGAGCGATGCCTGCTATTCTTGTCTAATGGTTAGAACATCGGGCTGCCAGCTGTTGTCGAGGACCAAACTCGCATACCACCATCGGGCATTTTTTATTAAATTTTCTTTCATGTGTATCCGCGCGTGCGTACGTGTGTGTGTGTGTTTCTAAAAACTTAAGAGGTCGGCGGTAGGTGGGAATCCGTTTGCCTGCAATCTTGTCATTACAGAGCGCACCCCAATAGCTGTTGATCAGAAAGTTTTTAATCAGAAAAAATCGCATCAACAACCGGCCAATTTCTGAAATGCTTCCGTAGGATCCATGGCCGATATCTCCTGCGTGTCAGACCATGACTGCCAGTGTCAAATTTTTTAGAGAAAGTGAGCTGTATATGCCACTGTATTATGTTTTTTTATTGACACTTCCTTATGGATGCCTAGTTATCTCTCGTTATCATCGTCAGCTTCCCATTTTCCGTCTCATTTGTTGTTCTTCCCCCTTAGTCGATGAAGGAGCAGCTGGCTAGCACGCAGGGAAGTAGTTCTCCATTTCTTTTTTCTTTAATATGGTGTTTTACATGCCAAAACCAATTTCGGATTATGAGGCACGCCGTAGTGGAGGACTCCGGAAATTTCGACCACCTGGGCTTCTTTAACGTGCACCTAAATCTAAGTACCACGGGTGTTTTCGCATTTCGCCTCCATTTAAATGCGGCCACCGTGGCCGGGATCCAATCCCGCGACCTCGTGCTCAGCAGCCCAACGCCATAGCCACTGAGCAACCACGGCGGGTAGTTGTCCATTTCTAAGTTTCTGTATTTTAATAAATCTCCCCATCCCTCTTTATTGGAAAAGTATAAGAAAATTTTAAATCCCATAGTTATTATCACACTTCGAACAAACTGCGCGAAGGCTGCAAATTAGCTAAATGATCATGCGCATCAAGTTCAATGTGCATTAGTGAGTCTACTACCCAGCTTCGACGCCTCTACTCGCCAACGTTGGACGAAAGCCTCACGGGTCACTTAGCCGCAGTTCTGGCCTCGCCTAGTTTACATCCTTCATGTGCAATGAGCCACGTCACGCAGCTCATTCCCGACATCTCCGTGAACATCTGTTGTCTGTAGAACGGTAATGCGGCACAAGCATCAGAAGAAATAAGTGCATTCTGTCTCTCGCATTAGTAATTATTATGCAGTCGCCGATCAAGCCCATACGATATGTACTTGGTCCATGCATCCTGTAAGCCCCGCGCTACGTAGGGACTTTGAACTTTTATGCGAGAACGAGATAATTTGATTGCCTATGTTGTTTATATTGTGCGTCTTATGTGTCTGTCATGTCCTGCGCCTATCGATTCACGTATCATCGCATTTTCCTGGACTAGCACGCTGCGTGCATCGCCAAGCAAACCTCTCCACTTTTGACTAAAAAGCTTCTCTATGTCATAGCCGATCAGCTGCCGAAAAAGTCTGCTAATTTATAGGGCACTGCCCTTAATAGGTAACTGCTATCACAAATTTAAATCCGAACAAGTCGAGAACGACTATAACGCGCGTACTTGCGTTCCAGGATTGCCTGCATTTGTAGCAGGGACCTGCCTAATTCAGGTACCGAAACATACCGTTCCGAATATTATGTAACTCAGAGCACTTGCACTTCGAACTCTCGTGTATTTACGTGCAATCACTTGTTTTCAGATTTCTTTCCCATTCGCGTTCGAATTTATACTGGCGATATCAGCAGCTTTATTGTAGAGCTCATAATATTGTTTTACACGTGTATGATATAATAATATATTACATTATATTTTACGAACACACACGCACATACACATTCCGCGAAGTCTGGTTTTGCAAAAAGAGCTCCAGCATGCAACTGTGGTGCGAATTGTCATCCCACCAGAGGTTTCAATACCGAAATCTAGACTGCGTGCCCAGGCTTACGCGGCCGCTAAGCGCTTTTCCGGAGTTCCCGCGCCCTGCTGTCGTAGGCTTGGAATTATGCGCACTGCGTCACGGCAATTGACGCCATGAGATGGCGCGCGCACTCGACCATCCTGTCGAGTGCGCCAGTCGAAGGCAGAATGCGCGCCACGCGCGTATCATCCGATATAAATAACAAGACCAAGAGCGACCGTCGGCGGTGGTCGGCGGCCGCTCGCTGGGGCGAAGGGAAAGAGGGCGAAGGGGAGAAGGGCAGCGGAAAGTAGCTAGCGTGCCGCCGCCGCTGCTGTCGCGGAATCGCGCGAACCTGCCGTTCGCTCACCGCGACGACGACGACGACGCGCTCGAGGCTGACGTCACGGCGCAACGTCACCACCACGTGTCACGTGGTCGCGCGTCGTCGATCTCGGCGGCGGCGTTTCCGTCGGGGCGCGCACTCAGCGGCGCGCGAAGAGAACGCCTTTACGGAAACGGCGCGGTGGTTGGTTGGTGCGTTCGTTGGTTGGTGGTGGTTCGTTCTTGTTGGAGCGCAAGCGCAAGCCGAACGACGATGCTCTCCGGCCGGCTCGCGCGTTCTGCGCTGCATCAGTGTCATCGCGTCGTGTGATTTAGTGCTAGTTCCCCCCAAAAGATTCGAAGCCACTCCCGAGTGAGCCTGTCGTTCTGTGAGTGTGTGTTTGTGCGTGTGCGAGTGCGCGCGCGAGAGTTTTTTTTTTTTTTTTTCTTCCTGTGAGTGGCCTCACTCCGCCGTCGGGCGAGAGAGGATTTTTTCGGGATAACCGCTCCTTCCGCTCCATCCGCCTGTTGCCAACTTCTGGATTCTCTCCCGCGGCGTTTACATTCGCTTCGGCTGGATCGTCATCGTCGCTTTCTGGAAGATAGCAACTTCGGTGGCGTGCGTGACAGTACCTTCGAGCACGTGTGACGCTAACTCCGCTGCACTCGTCTGGTGTCAACACGCGTCGGCGGGGTTTTCCTGGTGCGGCACAGCTGGTGCTCACTTTTGGATTTGATATTCGCTTCCTTTCCCTGACTGCGTCATCTTCGGATACATGGATCATCGAAAGCTGGACTGCGCACCCCTAATTCCAGGTATGTTATCTGCGTTTCTTCACAGAAAGCTTGCGACTTCTCGCTTCAGTGTTTTTCTTTTGTTGTTATATTGTACGGCAACAGACACGGCGCCCATATCTACACGTTCCTCCGCTTTACTAAATGATTCTTCGAAGCTTTACAGGCTTTTCGTAAAGTTACTGACGACCATTTCGCAACTGGCTATGTAGTAGTAGAAAACTTTTAATGAGATCGTTTAAGAGATTCGCGGATTCGAAGCCTCCGTCGTCTTTCTTGGCGCCGGCGACTTGAGGCTTCTCTTCAGCAAGGTTGGGCCCTTAGTCCAGGGCTCCACTGAGTCGCGCTGCATCAGCATAAAGTAGTGTGAAATCAACCGTGCGAAACGCAAGTTACGCTTATCATAAAAGAAAGCTGGAGACAAATATCTGACGTTGTTCCATGACACGAAACCGCCCCCTTTACCTTTCTTACTTACTTTCTTTTCTTTATGTTGCCCGCCGCCGTTGTTAAGTGGCCATGGCGTGCTGCTGCAGAGCCCGAGGTCGTGGGTTCAATTCCCAGCCGTCGCGGTCGCATTCCGATGGGAGCGAAGTGCAAAAACTCAGGCCTAGTTAGATTTAGGTGCGCAAGGTTGAATTTCTTTTCTTTCCAATTTGTATTAATTAACTTGAACTTGGTTCTTTTTCTTTCATTTTGTACTATGCACAGAAGGACTGAACAGGGTTCATTGTAGCCGCTGCTTGAGTGACAACCTGCAATCTTATACTAATTTAGAACACACGTGCTTTTCAGAACATTGGTACCGGTTTTTGAGCATCTTCAAGAAACCTGCGCCGGTTTGCTTACCGTTTATATTAAAGAAAACGTGAACGCCCGCAGTGAACTTGATGCCGTTCAAGGGTGCCGTTTGGTAGCTGCATCGCAGATCGGCGCGACAAAACAACACGCGGCGTTAAGTCGCAGTCCGAGTAGCGCCGCGAAGTTGCTTCTGCTTACGACCTTCAGGAAACATGCCTCGTCCGACCTTGAGAAGCGTCTCCTTTAAGAAGAGGATAGCCACGTTATTTTCTGTTTGTTCCTCATCCACTTTTCCGCATTAACGATGATTGGCTGTCTTCTCCGCACGTGTTTGGCAGACGTCTCGAACCAGAGCCCACATTGGCCGCTTGCACTCGAAGCGATGAAGGCGCGAGAGTGGGGTGTAATCCAACAATTCTTCCACATTGTTCTCTCTCTCTCAATATATATATATATATATATGTGTGTGTGTGTGTGTGTGAGTTTGTGTGTGTGTGTGTGTGTGTGTGTGTGGGTGGGTGTGTGGGTGTGTTTGCGCGCGCGTGGCTGTTGTACAGCTGCGATAACGGCAACGTTGGAGAGTAGCGATAAAGGATATCGAGAACAAAAATGGAACGCAACATTTGCCCTATGGTACCGCAGAGGCCTTTTCTCGAGAGACTAAATTGGTTTCCCTGCTATAAAGGGATATGCGTGGCTCAAGCTAGGACTAGTAACAGGAAGTCGCTTTAACCAATTTGCCTTTTTCAGACGTGCTGCAACATCACGAGAAAAATTAATAAAGTCGCAGAAACATTTCAAGGAATTGACTCTCGCAGATACCTGAGTACACCACAGCCATACTGTGCAACTTCAAGCTTCACGATTCAGCTTGCCGCAGTGTCGGGTCCTTGGGTAACGCAAGCCACGTGGTGTCGTAAGGCAGCCACGTGGTGTCGTCGTTCGCTCCAGCCGGAGTGGTGGGAGTCGGTTGCGAACTCTTGCGATTGTGACAAAGCGCGCGTCAGCTGCTAGAGTGCGTATTCGTTCATTGAGATCTTCGTTTCACGACTTGCATTCGACTGACCTCACTTCGGGGAGTATGACATGTTAAAGGGGCGTAAAGTATTTGGATAGGACGGGATCAGGGGATGTACCAGCGCTTCGGTCGATGTAATCCTCGACGCAATATGCGAGTGACTCACCTTCGAGCCCGAGGCACCGCGATTTTTTTTATTTATCTTTTTTTCTTTTTTTTCGCTTTCCTGAATTTTCTTGAGTGATCAGCGCGATGTCGAGTGTTCGACTGCCTGTCGCGACGGCCGAATTACGTTCGGGGAGAAATACGGAAAACGCCAGCGCCCTTATACGTATAGATAATACAATAACCCTATACACCCAATAACCCCAGGCGGCCCCCCATAAAGAAAGCCCAGGCGGCCAAAGCAGTCCTGAAACTCTTATCCATACAGCCTCCCTCAACAAAGAACGGCGCCACTTCAATGAAGTTAAAGCCCCACGATTCGTAATTTGTGTACGCACGTTCTTTTCGGCAAGGAGGCGTTCGCGAACAACTTCGCGGCCGGAAAGCACTCGACAAGTTTTCTCGCGAATAGCATTCGCGATTGCCGAACTCGCGAGCCTTCATTTTTCACGATAGGCTATAGTAATTCGCCGCAGTTTCGCACTCACGCGGCGTTCGTGAAGGGTCGACGCCGCGCTCCACGTCGACCTTGCGGATTCGCCGACCGACTCGCCGCGGCGCTCGCGCTTAGCGGGTCACGGACGCGATCAACGGCCTAACACCTTTCCACCAGCCGACTCGGAGGGAGGGGGGGGGGGGAGGTTGCTGCTCTCTCGTTGTTGGTGGACTCACTTAGCGGATACTCCTTCGGAGCGCGGAAAAATCGATTCTCAGCGGGCTCCTTTGCGCGCACATATACAGCGCGCGCTCTCGGGTCCAGGTGGAACCGGTGTCGCATCGACCTTTGCAGTCTTTGTCGGTTGCCACATTACTTGCGTGGCGCCCCGCCGTCTGTGGGTGACGTAAGCCGCAAGCGTCTCAAGTTTTATGACCGCGCACCCGTCTCCGTGCTTTTGAGAGAATCTCTATCACGGGCGATTTTCGGTGGTTCGACGATTCATGCAATGCGGGGGCGCGCGCTGTATCCGAAAATTTATCTCGTCTTACTTTCGCCTATCATCATAGTGTTCAGATGCGGGAAGACAAAAAAGAAAGGAAGAGAAGAAAAAATGACGACAGTGGCGCCGTGTCTCAGACAAGTAAAACGCTGGTTCGGATGGTTGGTAATTGGTATAACATATAGTTTTTTTTTTCTTTTTTTAGCGCAGCGAACGATCAACAAACAAGGGAGCGCAAAATGATACGCACCAGCGCTTGTCCTTGTCACTTTGCGTTTTCTTGTCTGTCCTATCCCGCGCTAATAAAGTCGTATAATTTCGCCTGCGTAGTCCCTAAATCTTTGTGCAAAATGTTGAAATAATGTTTCGCTAGACTAAAATGTTTCTCTGGAGAGATAGGCATGTTAACGATTGTGCCATACCATTACACATGAAAAAGTTTCCGAGCAAAGAGACTCGGGAACGTCAAATTTATGCTCAAACGGAATACTAAAGCAACATATTAAGCTCTGACTTATATCGGTACACTGTATGTCTCGAAGCTAATCATCGTTTTCTGTGTGCCACCACTATTTGACCTTGTTGCGTATAAAATTGCCACCGAAGGTCCCGCTGCTGGTCTTCAATTTGAAGACACCCGCCCCGAAACGGACGAGCCGACATAAATTTCACGTGACCTCCCTCTCTGTGGTTCTCTGGGAATCGGCCAGTGTTGACGTCATTTAACCCCATGGTCCAATATAGGTGGCGCCGCTCCGATTTCCTTCCTTCTTTGCTTCCTTACAAAACCTCTGTTCTTGCTACGAATGACGACTTAGGTATTACTGAAGCCAATGCAGCGGTTCAAAATAATTTTCTCTAATGACCCTTTATCACATTTACTAGCCAAGCGGAATGCACCATATATATATATATATATATATATATATATATATATATATATATATATATATATATATATATATATATATATATATATATATATATATATATATATATATATATATATACAGGGTGTCTCAGTTAACTTGGACCAAGATTTTAAATATACCCGAGAGCTCTCGAGAAATCGTGCCGACTGCATAGTAGCCGTAGTCGTATGCGCTTACGGCCAGTATTTTTTTCATCATGAACTCGTCGTCATCATCATCAGCCTGGTTACACCCACTGCAGGGCCAAGACCTCTCCCATACTTCTCCAACTACCCCAGTCATGTACTAATTGTGGCCGTGTTATCCCGGCAAACTTCTTAATCTCAACCGCCCACCTAACCTCCTGCCGCACCCTGCTACGCTTCCCTTCCCTTGGAATCCAGTCCGTAACCCTTAATGACCATCGGTTATCTTCCCTCCTCATTACATGTCCTGCCCATGCCCATTTCTTTTTCTTGATTTCAACTAAGATGTCATTAACTCGCGTTTGTTCCCTCACCCAATCTGCTCTTTTCTTATCCCTTAACGGTAAACACCTATCATGCTTCTTTCCATAGCTCGTTGCGTCATCCTCAATTTAAGTAGAACCCTTTTCGCAAGCCTCCAGGTTTCTGCCCCGTACGTGAGTACTGGTAAAACAAAGCTGTTTATGGACTTTTCTCTTGAGGGATAATGGCAACCTGTAGTTCATGATCTGAGAATGCCTGCCAAACGCACCCCAGCCCATTCTTATTCTTCTGACTATTTAAGTCTCATGATCCGCATCCGCAGTCACTACCTGTCCTAAGTAGATGTATTCCCTTACCACTTCCAGTACCTCACTACCTATCATAAACTGCTGTTCTCTTCCGAGACTGTTAAACATTACTTTAGTTTTCTGCAAAATAATTTTAGACCCACTCTTCGGCTTTGCCTCTCCAGGTCAGTGAGCATGCATTGCAGTTGGTCCCCTGAGTTACTGAGCAAGGCAAGATCATCAGAGAATCGCAAGTTACTAAAGTATTCTCCATTAACTCCTATCCCCAATTCTTCCCAATCCAGGTCTCTGAATACCTCCTGTAAACACGCTGTGAATAGCATTGGAGAGATCGTATCTCCCTGTCTGGCGCCTTTCTTTATTGGGATTTTGTTGCTTTCTTTATGGAGGACTACGGTGGCTGTCGAGCCGCTATAGATATCTTCCAGTATTTTTACATGTGGCTCATCTACACCCTGATTCCGTAATGCCTCTATGACTGCTGAGGTTTCGACTGAATCAAACGCTCTCTCGTAATCAGTGAAAGCTATATATAAGGGTTGGTCATATTCCGCACATTTCTCTATCACCTGATTGATAGTGTGAATATGGTCTATTGTTGAGTGGCGTTTACGGAATCCAGCGTGGTCGTTTGCTTGACAGAAGTGTGAGGTGTTCCTGATTCTATTGGCAATTACCTTAGTAAATAATTTGTAGAGAATTGTAGAGAAGCTGATCGGTCTATAATTTTTCAAGTCTTTCTTATGGATTAGGATTATGTGAGCGCTCTTCCAAGATTCCTCTACGCTAGAAGTCATGAGGCATTGCGTATACAGGGTGGCCAGTTTTTCTAGAACAATCTGCCCACCCTGCATCCTTCAACGAATTTGCTGTTACCTGATCCTCCCCAGCTGCCTTCCCCCTTTGCATAGCTCGCAGGGCTTTCTTTACTTCGTCCGGCGTTACTTGTGGGATTTCAAATTCCTCTAGACTATTCTCTCTTACATTATCGTCGTGGGTGCCACTGGTAGTGTATAGATCCGTATAGGATTCCTCAGCCAGTTGAACAATCTTATCTATATTATTAATGATATTGCCGGCTTTGTCTCTTAACGCATACATCTGATTCTTGCCTATTCCTAGTTTCTTCATCACTGTTTTTAGGCTTCCTCCGTTCCTGAGAGCATGTTCAATTCTATCCATATTATAACCCGCCGTGGTTGCTCAGTGGCTATGGTGTTGGGCTGCTCAGCACGAGATCGCGGGATCGAATCCCGGCCGCGGCGGCCGCATTTCGATGGGGGCGAAATGCGAAAACGCCCGTGTACTTAGATTTAGGTGCACGTTAAAGAACCCCAGGTGGTCCAAATTTCCGGAGTCCTCCACTACGGCGTGCCTCATAATCAGAAAGTGGTTTTGGCTCGTTAAACCCCATAATTTATTTATTTTATCCATATTATACTTCCTTATGGTAGCTGTCTTGCGCTTGTTGATTAACTTGGAAAGTTCTGCCAGTTCTACTCTAGCTGTAGGGTTAGAGGCTTTCATACATTGGCGTTTCTTGATCAAATCTTTCGTCTCCTGTGACAGCTTACTGGCATCCTGTCTAATGGAGTTACCACCGACTTCTATTGCAGATTCCTTAATGATGCCCATAAGATTGTCGTTAATATCTTCAACACTAAGGTCCTCTTCCTGAGTTAAGGCCGAATACCTGTTCTGTAGCTTGATCATCATGAAATATTACTAAATAATTACTTTTAATTAGTGAACTTTTTAATTATTGCTTGAATCGCGAACATATCAATTACAAAGCTTTAGGGCACCTCAAATATCCTCCGAATCAAGCATTTGTTTAGTGATCAGCTTTGCCTCGTTGGTTTTTCCGAAAAAAAAAAACAAGAGCACGCGAAACACGCGAAATACGAAATAGATAGGCGCTCGCGCTCCGCTGCTCAAGCGCTCCCAAGCGAATAGCCACGGATACACGGCTTCACTAGCGGCGGCTGCTCGATACAGGGCTTCACGCTATGTGATGGTCGCGGCATGAAGAGAAAAGGCCGCTGAAGCATTGATAAGCGTAGCGGAGCCTTGTACGATGCGGCGATACGAGAATGCAGCCGTATATCTTTCAATGGTCGCGTGTAGGCGCTTGAGTAGCGGCGTGCGAGTGCGCATCTATTTCGTATTTCGCGTATTTCGTGGGCTTTTGTATTTTTCTTGGGAAACATCTACCAGGACCACTTCAGCACGAAATAAATGCTTGATTCGGAGGTTATTTAAGGTGCCCTATAACACTGTAATTAATATGTTTGTGATTCAAGCAATAATTAAAGGGTTCACTAATGAAACAATTATCTAATTAATACGTCATGATGAAAAAAGTACTGGCTGTAAGTACATACGACTGCCGCTACTATGCAGTCGTCACGATTTCTCTAGAGTCTAGAGCTGTGGGGGTTTTTTTTAAACATCTTCGTCCAGGTTACTGGGACACCATATATATATATATATATATATATATATATATATATATATATATATATATATATATATATATATATATATATATATATATATATATATATATATATATATTAGTAGCTGGATTTTTCAATGGACCTCGCGTATTTAGAAAGATACAACTTCGAGGTAATCTTTGGTGCCCTGATCCTCTGCTTCTCTTCTCATCGCTCTCTCTCTCGATATATATATATATATATATATATATATATATATATATATATATATATATATATATATATATATATATTGACGCGTTGAATCGCAGGATCCGGCAGTGATATAGTTCCATGAAGAGAAGCACTTTTGTAAAAAATAACGCAATTATGCGGACGTAGTCCGTGTCCATGCACGGAACAGTGCCACCGGCCGGCAACTGCGGTACCATATTTATTAGATATACTTGAGCGAAACACAGTCAAATTGTCTTCTAGTAAGCCAACAAACCTGCAGGTGAACCTTCTCACTGTAGTCTCTTTAGATGTTGCCAACTGTAGAAACACGGCATCTTCCGCAGCACTGAGTCCGTACGCGTACGACGAAGGGAAGGGCGCTATACAGGCACATGAAACGCGCACCAAGCGCGCGCTTCCTTACACGCAGCGCCACTGCAGATCGCCTTCAGCTGAATCGTTAGTGTTTCGGTTTGCGCAAAGTTTATTCTGAGCTTCCACACACTACTTTTGCTACGTGATTTATCAATACTATCTGTACTACATTACTTCCAGGCTAAGAGACGCACAAAGTTTATACGCACGCATCCTCAAAACCAACTTGTTTCAGCACCCACGCCTGGAAGTTTACACGGCGGGTCACGTGTGGTCAACGCACTGCTTGCCGCTTCCGGTGCGTATGCGCTCATATCTGGCATGTGCAGATATTCGCGCCGTACCTGCGTTTCCCGACAGGCGCGCATACGGCCTGGAAGACGCGTGATGCGTAGCCAGGTGCGTACGATGATCCCCGTGTGGTCGGGCCTTAAAAGCTTGAGACATCGCAGAGGTGGCTCCGGACGACCGATCGCGAATCCGTGTGTGCTCTCCAGCGTGATTACAGTGACGAGAGCAGAGGGGGGAGGAGGGGGGGGGGGGTAAAACCCCGAAGTAACTACGGCGAAAGGGTGTTTCCGCGAGCACCCTTCCAGCTCATGTCCTGTCCGCCGCGTAACCCGTTTATCCTATAAATTATGCATCAAGCTTGCGGCTAACGCTCTGTGGCCGTCCCCACGGTCGCTCGCGATCGCTGGTCCCCGCGCGGATGACTTCGCGGTTGAATGATGAGGCATGCGCCATCACGCGTTCTTTACCGAGGAGAGAACGTCGTCCCTCGATGGAGGGCCGCCGCGGCGGCAAGCGTTTGTTTCCGCTGGCGTGTCGATGATTGATCGGCGGCGCCCCAAAGTGAGACGACCGGTGAACACGCTGCGTCGTCCTCCAAGCGAACAACGGAGTGATTCCGCAGGGTAAAAGATGGGAGCGCGGGCGGGGGGAGGGAGGGGAGAGAGCGCTGTCGTCGCTTGTGTGTGTGTACACTGCATGCATATGTGCGTGCGTATGCGCGTCCTGGCGCGAGCTTGGCGTTGGCGGCGCGGTGTCTGCGGATCGGTGCAACAGGCCGGCTCTGCTCTTGCGTCCGGGTTGCATGCATGGGCCAAGCGTGCTTGGGCGTCGTGTTTATCTGCGCTCTGCGCAGTTTCCAGTTTCACGGGCGTCGGAGGTCGCAGTGGTGATGCCGATGACGCACCCTGCTTCGTGGGGTTCTTACGAAAGAAGAGCGCTCTTTTTTTTTTGTACTTTTGGCCTAGCAGTATGTAAACGACCGGACAAGTATAGGTGAGCCGCTGCGGAATACTCCGATGTCATTGAATGGGGCTACACGCTAGATCGTGTGCCTGCAGACTGTTGCTGGCAGTTGCCAGCATGTGGGGAGCAGGCTCGTCGGCCAAGGTGTGCGCAGAACAGCGGTCAATCTCGGTCATACGCGCGCTTGGTGCGCAGCTTCTTGAACGCTGATGGCGCTTCAGTCTTCGAGGACATGGCCATCACGCGAAAAAGAAGATAGAAAGTGTACGATCCCTATGGAGGGGACACCGCACACAAAGCAAGATTTATGCTAGAAAGGTTATCGGCCACTGCTGTTGTGCATAAGAAGGGAAGCACTTGCAATGTTGCAAAGGAGAAAGACGATTATGTGTGTCCCCGTCCGCCATCTTTGATACTGTGTCCTCGCTTGATGGCGCTGCCTAGTGTAAATCAAACCCCTTGTTGAACATCTTCCCGTAACATTGGCAACTAATTTTTTAGACGACTCCCTGGAGAACAAGCACTATCCAATGCAGTACGCAGCACATATTAACAGAGAAAAATATTTCAAGTGGAGAAGCTAAGTGAATCAATAAAAAGTAAGTATAGGTGCGCAGGCTGCTTTTCTCACCCACATACACCATGGGGCGGTTAAGTGACGAGGTGCCTTTTCACTGCCTCCTGTTTCTGGTTACGGACAAATCGTAGTGCAACTCATATAAAACTTCATTACGACTCAAGCTCGAATACGGGACTCCGATATGGGACCCTGCTCATGAAAACCTAATCACTGACCTCCAGATGGTTCAAAATAACTCTGGAGGTTTTATTCTTGCTAACTACAACCGCACAACGAGTATAACTAACATGAAATCTAATCTTTGCCTCCCATCACTGTCATCTCGCAGAAAAGTGTATCGTATTGCCCTCTTCCACAAGTTGTACCATCACCATACTCTACGAGATCTTCTCATCCCCTATCCAATTTATGTATCCCGTCGCATTTATAATCAGTACAAAGTTGGCCTTTTGTCATGCAACACTAAAAGTTTCTCACAATCATTTCTGCCGCGACCCTCATGTGACTGGAACCGTCTTCCCGCTGAAGTTGTAGGCCTTACTAATTATCAACAGTTACACAGGTGCCATTATACAATGTGCCATTATACAATGTGCCATTATACACAGGTGCCATTTAAACACTCATGTAACCAACTGCATTTGTCTTCTTCATTCCTTTGTATTTACTACTCCCCTTCTGTAATGCCCTTGGCTCTGCAGTGTATAATAAATGAAATAAATGAAATGAAAATTATTACATGTAAATACACGCATTACCAGATAACAAAGGAAATAATATTTAATCCGGTGTTGAAACCATGGCCACCTGAATTTCAGGCTGACGATCAAGCTATACTGCAGCGTGCCGTTTCTATTTTTGACGTCATTTCACATGCCCAGAAACGCAAGCAACTGTGTGATTTCTTCTTTGGAGCACAGAAAATGCGCAAATTGGTCGACTAGCCTTAAGAGGAGTTAACATTATCTTTCTTATAGCACACGTATAATACCCACCAAATATTAGGCTTCAAATCCGTCTCCGTTGCCATAAAAAAATTAACTCATTTGCAAAGACACGTTCGACTTACCTATTGCTGCATCATCCGACAGGACAGTGGGGCTCTCAGTGACAGCCACCCTTCTTTCTTCCTTCTTCTACGACTTTTTGTCAGTCGCTTGACCTGAACATTTGTTGCTAGAACGTTTGTTGCGCAGGAAACACATATTGTTAAGGGTTTCGTACCAATCGGTGTTATGTTATTTCGTACTAATGTGTTATGGGTTTCGTACCAATTGGACATAGCCAATACATTAGTGCGCTGAACAGCCCTGCCGCATGACCCTCTCCAAAGGAACGCGTTCCTAACTTTCAATAGCCAAAAACATAATGTGATGTGAGCGATGCAGTGATTCCATCAATCCCTGTCGGCCCCTCCCAATAAAAAAAAAATGCAGATACAGTGTAGCACAATGTGAGACGTGTGCACCGCGGATTGAAAGCTGCATGAACCGCAGTAAGATTTAAATGGGAATAAGCTGATGATTGAATGGCTAGCAGATAGCGCGTACTGGAAGCAACTGAAGAAACAACGACCTCATGCAAAATTAATTAATGAATTCTTAGGTTTTTAGTGCCAAAATTACGATATGATTGTGAGGCACGCCGTAATGTGGCACTCCGGGTTAATATTGACCACCTGAGATTATTTAACGTGCACCCAATGCACGCTACACGTGCGTTT
Source organism: Dermacentor albipictus (assembly GCF_038994185.2). Lineage (NCBI taxonomy): Eukaryota > Metazoa > Arthropoda > Arachnida > Ixodida > Ixodidae > Dermacentor > Dermacentor albipictus. The sequence goes on from NC_091822.1 coordinate 133,836,061, forward strand.
TTGCATTTCGACTCCATCAAAATGCGGGCGCCGCAGCCGGGCATTCGATCTCGCGACCTCGTG